>NC_142033.1:57259214-57560087 GCF_982192425.1 Myodes glareolus | reverse complement strand
AAATTTACCAAAGTGGACTGGCAGTGTTCCCCTCAACGAGCCATAAATTATCACAAACAAAAACAAAAAATACAGCATGAGTTCTTTTGAGTTGATGGCCATGGTTTTCCAATACATTCTGACAACATTACAGGCTATTGCTATTGCCCATGATTACTTCCCAGAGGTGAAGAGTAAGTTCTTATTGCAAAGTACACTTTTAACATAGAACCCAGAAGATCTAAGCTGGATCTGACTCCCTGTGGTCTAGCTTTTATGGTATCAGAAGGTGCCATGCAGATTAAATTTTAAGGGTTTTCTCAGCTTCCACACCTGTGCTTCCTGACTTACTCCATCGTAGTGCTCTGTTACACATACTTTCCCTTACAAGACTGTCATTTATTCACTTTATGTATAGGAAGAGTAGATAACCCCCTTTGTGGCAGTTTGAATGATGATAGCCATCATTGGCTCGTATATGCATGTTTAGTTTCCAGTTGGTAAACTGTTCTGAAGGATTGGAGGTGTGGTCTGGTTGGAGTAGGCATATATTTGTTGGAGGAGGTATGTCACTGATGGTGGGCTTTGGGATTTCAAAGCCTAAGATAGGCACAGGCATTCTCTGTGTGTCTCTATATTCTGTCTCTGTCTGTCTGTCTCTCTCTGTCTCCCTTCCTCTATCTCTCTCCTCCAGATGCCTGTGAATCAGGATGCAATATTCTCAGCTGCTTTTTCAGCACCATGTCTGCCTGCCTGTCACCTTGCTCCCTGTGATGACGGTAATGGACTAGTCCTGTAAAACTGCAAGCAAGCTCCCAATTAATTGTTCTCTTTTTTTGTGTTTTGTTAGCCATGCTGTCTTCTCTCAGCCACAGATCAGTGACTAATATACCCCTTAATTTAGGCATAAATGCTTTTGTTTCTATTCATCTTTGGTTTTGCTTATTATTTTAATCATCTTTATATTTTCTCTGTTTTGTTTTATGTGTCATTTTATAATTACTTCTTTAATACTAATTGACTAATAAAAGGGGAAACCTTGTAAGCCATGTGCTGATGTTTTCATGCTGATTTTTATCTGTGTACATAAGTCAGAATAGGAAATTGGCTTCATCCTACCCTTCAGTATATCCAGGAGAGGGAGATGTACATTGACTAATTTTATACTAGAAGGATTTGTTCTGTTGTTCTTCTGTTCTGAACCCCTCCACTCGAACATAGTTTTCTCTCTCTGGCTATGAAGAAACAGTTTGCCATTAACTCAATATTTCTTGAGAGAAAATATTACTATCAATATAAACTAAAACGTTCCTTCCTCTGATGTGGGATTCCCCTCTGTATGCTGTGAATACCATTAGTGAATAAAGAAACTGCTTTGGCCTGTTGATAGGGCAGAACTTAGATAGGCAGGGAAAACTGAACTCAATGCTGGGAGAAAGGAGGCAGAGTCAGAGAGAAGCCATGTAGCCCCACCAGAACTTTAGCCGGTAAGCCACAGCCATGTTTATTATTTATTTATTTTAGTTAAAAACAGACACATAGTTTATGTTACTCCATTATACAGCGAGAGAAAATGATTGAAAATTTGTGGCCCATTTTTCTTGAGTTGTAACTGTTACATATGAGTTTAAGGAGTGGGAGGAAAATATGAACATGAGAGGATTTAGAGGGAGGTGTGAGGGTGAGAATGTTGTAAATACAACACTCAAAATCAAATTCTAAAAGAAAAAGAAAGTAGCAATGAAGGAAAGATTAAGGAAAAGAGAGACAGACAGACATATATTAAGAAAATAAGAAGAAACAGAAGACAGAGTTAATGGCCTAGTGGGCAAGACTGCTTGGTGCGTAAGCATGAGGATGTAAAAAATGTAGGCTTGCTAGCCTATCAAATGTTGAGCTCCAGGTATAGGAAGAGACAGTGTCTCAAGGTAATAAGGTTGATGGTAAAGCAACAGAGAACCTAACATCCTCATCTGACCTCAATGTGAGTCCACAGACACACATATTCACACACATATGTGTAAATACACTACATACAACATACAATCATCAATATACATAAAAGAAATGTAAACAAATAAAATGGAACTTTTTTAGTAAAACATAGCTTTTCAAAAGAAAGAGAAAATATATACAAATTATTAAGACAAGTATATATAATACTTGTGTATATTATATATATTATATAATATAATATATGTATATATATATATATATATATATATATATATATATATATATATACAAAAACAAAGCAGAGAGAGGAAACAAAAGGAAGTGTAAAAGATGCGCAGGTCCAGAAAGCACAATACATTTTAGACATTTCCAAGGTCATGATATTTCAGTGATAAAATTTACCTCAACTTAAATTTGTCTACTGGATCCAGATCTTGAAATTGCGGACAATGCTAATACAATATCATGTACAATTTCTTTATGAACCATGTATTACAACTCTGACATAGAATCATGGCCTTGCATTCTTTCTCTCAAAATTGCTGTATTGCAAACATGCATTGAAGTCAAAGAAAAGTCGAAAAGGAATGCAAGTTAGTCCAAATGCATTGCCATTAACAGGGGAAGAAATAGCAAATGTCTAAAGCATCACCTTGAGATTTCAGTCGTTGTGATGGCTTCAGCACACAGCAATATTTTCTCTACTGATCCTGTGAATCATCCCATGTAACTCAGCAAAGAGAAACAAAAAAAGGATAGTTATTCAGAGATTTTGCAAATACCTTGAGGTGTTTGATTAACAAAGAGGAATGGTCCCTACAAGTGACAGCAATCTCATAATCAGATGGAAATATTATATAAATAAAGTATGATTTATTCTGTGGGACACTATAGTCAATTAATTCTGCTGTTTATGAGGCAGATGAGGAAGCCTGATCTTCCAAAACTAGGGATGCACCAAGGTCACAGCGACAAGAGTCTGCCATTGAGTGATGTGGACAGTGTGAATAGTGGTTGAAGTCTGGAACATCCCTATTAAAAGCTCCAAATCTCAGCCAAGTTTGGGAAGTGGTGTTTAACTGTAAAGTATTTGTCATTTGAAAAATTTTGGCACTCAGCTCTGTGTTGAAGCACCATTTTTTAAAGAAACACTACATGAAATCATTAGCAGAACTTTCTTAGTTTAGGCCACAGAATGGAGACCACTGGTTTCCTGTAACTGTCCCTGTCCTTACCAGTGCTCATATAAATCAAGGAAGGATGGGAAGGGATGAGGATTTTGCAATATGTTTGTCCTTGTCACAAATCCACTCCCAAAGAATGGGTAAACTAAATAAAATTTTACAGCAAAGTAAGAAATAAGGTAATTTAAAAAGGAGAGCATCTTCTTGAGGGAAAGGGGAATGTAAAATTGGAACTAATATTTTTTAATAATGACTAAAAAATTTGGCTGGTAAGTGAAACATAGACATTCAATATCACCATTTAAAATGTAATTAGGAAAATATAATAATTTCCCATATCTTTAATCTTACATTTAAGTTTCTCCACATTATTTATTAATTATTTCATAATTAATTCTTGGAGACAAGGATTATATTACTAATATTCTGAGTGTGTGTACTTGAGGACCCTTTTTGAAATCAGCAAGTTTGAATTTAAAATAAGAAAAAATGAATAAGAGGGATTAGTTGTTTCTATGGCTCAAAGAATTTTAGAATTGGAAGAGACAATTTAGAACACCTGATTCAACTATTCTATATTGTGGAAAATAAAAGCATAAATGATCAGAAATTTGCTTTAAGGTCAGATAGCCAATGGTGAGCAGCCATTACGTTTCTACATTTGGCCATTCACCATCAATCATTAAATTATCTTATTATATTATAATTAATCATATTATTGTAGAACAAAATGGTGGGATTTTAATATGAGAAATGTGGTGTAGTTTTGTTTGGCTCAAAATATTAAAATAGAAGATCATGCATCTTTATCAGGTAAAATATATTCTTTAGGTATTAATTTGTCTTTACAGTCATATCCCAAATTGCCTGGAGGGGGAATATAGAGGATAAAAACATAAGTAGATGATATGCCCAAAACTGAAGGTTGAAGGGCATCTGCAGAAGCCAGACAGTTCATGTGAAGGTGTTAGCTCAGCCCAGTGTCCATGTGAACGCTCTCAAGTCCTTCATGTGAACAGCAGTGTAGCAGAGCCAAGTGTAACTGTGAATATCTGGTTGTTCACTATGGGGTTCACAGACTGCCTCAAAGTTTAATATTTAATACTTGGCAGTATTCAAATGATTAGGTTTATTTTAACCAGGCAAATTGCCATAGTGGTAGTAAAATGAATATATGCCTCTATTTATTTATTTATTTATTTTAAAAATGTCTGCCTCCTCCCATCCCCCCATTTTCCTTCCACTGCCCCCACTCTCCCTCCCTCTCTAGTCCTAAGAGAAGTCAGGGTACTCGACCCTGTGGGAAGTCCAAGGCTCTCCCTGCTCCATCCAGGTCTAGGAAGCTGTGCATCCAAACAGACTAGGCTCCCAAAAAGCCAGTACATGCAGTAGAATCAAAACTCGGTGTCATTATCATTGGCTTCTCAGTCAACCCTCACTGTCAGCCACATTCAGAGAGTCCAATTTGATCACATGCTCATTCAGTCCCAGTCCAGCAGGCCTTGGTGAGCTCCCATTAGATCACATAGATCAGTCACACTGTCTCTGTGAGTGAACACACCCCTCACGGTCCTGACTTCCTTCCTCGTGTTCTCCCTTCATAAAGTCTTTGATATTTATCTGGCCTACTAGGATTAATTTACTCTTACAATAGATGTTATGTGAATTGACATAAAATGGGGTACATTTATTGCCTGTTTTGAGAAAATGTAAGTAGTTCAGCATCACGGATGTACATTGTTGAAATTTCACTGGAAGACTAGCAGTCAAAGGGGTTAAACCATTTCCAAAGTCAAACAACCATTAAATGTTTAAATATGACAGTAAATTGAAATCCACTAATGTTAAAGCCAGAGCTTTTGAAGTTATATTCTTTGTGGTGTCAACACAGCTGGTCACCTAGGGGAAACACCTAGTAAGTAGTGGGGACTTTCTCTGACATACAGTGACTAAAGTACTAGACAATTTTCCTTTCAATGTACACTTGAAATATAAAAAACAAATACTACGGTACAAAATGCTATCTTTAGGAGGTTCTATAGACAAGGTCAAATCATGAAAAAGAAAGCAAGAAAAAGGCTGAAATTTTTGCCCCTGACGTCTAAATAAGGTATCAAACCTTCTACACGTATATCCTAGCAAATAGATGGAATGATGGAGTGGGCAAAAAACAGAAGCATGTATGGATGCAAGCACAGACGATGAATAAGTAGATGGAAGATAACCAGATACCTCACAGAAGCCAAAAGCAGATTAGGGGAACAGAACTTTGAGAAGAGAAAAAGACGTCATCCTTTAAAAAGGGAGACACTGAAGATGACACCACCCTCCTCGTTATGCCTTCCTTTACGTTGTGCCAACAAGTGGTCACAGGCTGAGAGTCGGTACAAAGAAGCCACACTGGCTCTTGAGCCCTTCTCACTTTGCTGACTATGACAAGTGTCATACAATCAACACATCGGGCTCTCATCAAGGGTTAAGAACAGAAACGTCATATCTTTCTTTACTCCCCTGACTTTTCTGACATCTTATGAACAGGTGAGTTTCAAAGCATAGTCCCTGGGCAAACACTAGGGATAGCTAACGACTGCCAGTCCACAAATGTATTCAGTACACAAGGATGGCAAAGGTGGGTAGCAATTAACTGTGTCCACACCTTGTCAACACTTTCACAGTCAGGAACAATTCATCTTCCTGGCTGTCCTATAACTTTGTATTATAATTTTTATTTTTTAAGATGTTGCACAACAACTTCATAGACACTGAGGTTGAAATTGAGAGGAACCCGTTCCCTTGTTTAAGAATTAGCCGTGTTTGGTCATGAACGTGTGTCTATGCTGTAAGTCCTAAACATGGACTCTATTGTAGATGAAAATTATTGCTGATTCTCTGCCTTCATCAAGGTAGCTCCCAGAGTCCTGAAACCATAAATTGAGCTTCACATGCTGACCTCTGAAGCAATTTACCCTTTCTACTTGAGTAAAATTACTTTTTGTTTGGTCTCAGTATCATCATAAAAGTTACACATTTCTTTAAGCTAAAATTGTTAAAGTAGAATCATGTGGAAATTTTAGATCGTTCAAAATTCATTGTGCTTTCTTCGACAGGACATATACTAAATAAAAAAAATGGAAGGATACAGAAAAATTATCATGGTCCCTACTCAGGACTGAAATGTGAATTCATGAAGTATTCCATATTAAAATTCACAGTAATATTGCCTATTTAAATTGATCAAAAACACTGATGACAACTTATGTTGGAGAGATTGTGGGGAAAAGGGAACACTGAATTGCTGGTGGAAATGCAAGCTGGTACAGCCCTTATGGATGTCAGTGTGACAATTTCTCAGAAAATTAGCAAACAACCTTCCTCAAGACCCAGTAATACCACTTTTGAGTGTATATCCAAAGGATGCTTAATCGTGCCACAAGAACTTGTGCTCAACTATGTTCATAGCAGCTTTGTTTGTCATAGCCAGAACCTGGAAACAACCTAAGTGCCCCTCAACTGAAGAATGGATAAGGAAAATGGGATCCATTTACACAATGGAGTACTACACAGCAGAAAAAAATGACAACTTGAATTTTGCTGGAAAATGGATGGAACTAGAAAACATCATTTTGAGTGAGGTAACCCAGACACAGAAAGAAAATTACCACATGTACTCACGCATAAGTGGTTTTAAAGATAAAGGAAAGAAAACCAGCCCACAAATCACAATCCCAGAGAACCTAGCCAACAATGAGGACCCTAAAGGAGATTTACATAGATCTAATCAAGATGAGAAGTAGAAAAAGAAAGATCTCCTGAGTAAATTGGGAGCATGGGGACCTTGGGAGAAGGTTGAAGGGGAGGGGAGCAGAGAAATATGTAGAGCTCAATAAAAATCAATAAAAAAGTAACCACAACAAAAAATTGTTCCCTTTTCCTGTTAGCACAGAGTTAATTACATTTAATGTAATTATATCAATTTCTTGGTAACAGAAAACAACTCCATGAACAATGGTAAATATGTTAAAACTGAGTATTATTTTCTTATGATTGATCCTCCAAATATTTAACAATAATAAATAGTTAGCTGCTTATTGATTGCCTCCAAACAGTATACTTCACAATAGCTGAGAGCCCTGTCATGTGTTAGGTATTTACAGTGATGACGTTTTAATAAGGGAGGGTTAGAGTAGTAACTTCTGGATATTCCCTTCAAGAATACCAAACTTAAGAAAGGCTGAAACATGTTACTTCTTTATCACATGGTACTAGTCTAGAAAGAATTTTTTCCAGTCCCCCAATCCCATTTGGTCGTTGAAAATGTATCCTCTTGCTAAAATTTTACAGTGTTAAAAAATTCTGTACAAAATTTTGATAATCATAATACAAAAATAACTTCAAATTCCCCAAACTAAAATGTTTTACATAGCAAAAATGTCTTCCCTTTAATTGCAGAATGATTTTTTGAAAAAATATATTTATCTGGTTTTTGCATATTTGACTTTTAATAAATGATGATGAACATTCTTCTTTAGTGGATACTGAATCCCCCACCCATGATTTGAGATTTCCCACTGTATGCTATGATTACCATTAATGAATGAAGAATTGCTTTGAGCCTATAGAAGAGCAGGGTGGGGCAGAGTAGAGCTAGGTGTGGAGGACCGGACTGAATGCTGGGAGAAAGAAGGGCTGAGTCAGAGAGAAACCATGGAACTACCACCAAGGCAGTTGCTGGGTACATTACCTGGTAAGCCACAGCCACAAAATTAATACAGTTTCTGTGTGGTTATTTCAGGGCTGGGTGGCTGGGAACCAACAAGAGGCTTCCTCCAACATACCCCCAATATTTACCAGTCACCAAAAATTGATCATCCCGTGAAGCAGAAACTGACTATTTTTCTGAACTTATCCATATTGTTATAAAAAAATCTACAGATTCATAAACTAATTCCTATATATATATGTATATCATGCGTTAAAATTTATTAAACATGTATATATTATGAATGTATATATTATATTCACAAGACTTTATATGCTATGAATAACTATTCATGTGTGATACACTTATACTTTATTACAAACAAACCTATTTTTGCACACAAAATTTTACATGTACAAAACTGTTATAGGTTTTCAAATGTTTGGGGAACTAACTTTTTAAACATACAGTGCTAGAGGATTTGACCCAATAAGTTTAGCTCTGGCTGAAGGATGGGCTAGAATGCAAATAGTGAAATTAAATTCAAAGTTATTATAGAAGAAATAGGCACTATGCTTGAAAGAGATATGTATCATACATTGTGAAAATATTGCATAGTGTGGTCTAGGAAGTTGTAGGAAATTAGGAAATGGAAGTGCTTTTTAAACCTTTTTCATAAATTCCTCTCAAATATGTGCCAACTTATATTTGTTTATTTATTTCATCAATTTCATTTTTATCTTAACACACCATATTTGAAACTACATAAATATCAAATTCTGATAGTCCACTTGCACTTATGACATCAGAGCCCTAAGGTGATTCTGGGCCCTAGAATTAACATTGTAATAAATAAAACGCTCAAAAATATGTAACTTCATATCAGTTTTGATGCAGGAGGAATTTCTTCATTTTACACTAAAATCATTCTGCCTTTGCTATCTACTAAGCAGACAATGCGTTTAAGGTCACTTTGGAATATGTTCAATTATTACAATGAAATGATTGTTAGGATAAATAGAACTTTCAATTTTACAAAGACATCTATGAAGACTTCATCATATTGACACAATTGTATTATTCTCAAATAAATAAAATATAAATAAATGTGAAAAACCTTCATATTGTGTGACTAATGTTGTCATCATTAGTCAGCAATACAAACCTCAGTTTGGACACTTGACAGTTTTAATTCAAAATATGCCCCTTCTTTTGTTGAATTACTAGAGCTTTTTATAACCATTATATGGCAACCTTGTGATAAAGGGCAGGGAGGTGACAAAGCCAACTATATGCCCTTTCTGGAAGTGATCCTTGGGTCCTGCCCTAGAAATCTAAAAGATGAATGTTCAACACGTACTTAACCTCTGGGCGTTTCAACTTTTCTGTCATCTGTAAGATGAGAATGACATTTGCCATCCATACCACAAAGAGGTTGAAAGGAACTCAGAAAGGCCACAGAAGGCACTTTGAACTTCTCATAAGTAAGCTTCTACAGAAGTACAAAGCTTCCCATCAAAGGACCCATTCACACCTCTCTGAGACATCAGTGAGTTTCCTGGATAGGATAATGTGTAGACCTGACACTGAGTGTTTCTTTTCATTAAAATAATTGCCATAGCAATTTCTTTTCTTTTTACCCTGGACATGATTCACATGGAGCTTTGACAAATCCTGACACCCCTTCTCAGATCACTGTGAGCGGTCCTTGATGCTCGTTTTTGGTACATTCAAATTCACTATTCATTCAAATGGCACAAAATATGTAACCTTCTACCTGCTCGTGAGGTATGCTCAGAAAGAAATCTGTGAAAAGGAAAGTAGAGTTTGTCTCATTGGTTTATTTATTGCTTCAGGTGCTGGGTCTGCATTTGGCACTGGACAGCACTAATTCACTTGTGCCAACTAACTTTAATTTGCCTGGAAACATTGCTCTTTCTCTACTTACCAGCCATGCATAATTGAAAAGCATCTGTATATGGACCTTTGGCAGCAATGTTTCATCAGTCTTATAAAATGATTTTGTTTACTGGATGGCACTAAAGTTACACAATAGTCTTAATCTTTCACCAATACTTTAAACAGATCCTCTCTGCCGTCTCTCTACTAAAGTCCCCTCCATCCACTATTGGTGGGTTAGGCCCTAGAGATGCTTTAAAAGTTGATGTACGCACATGTTCATTGAGACAGTTTTACAAGAACCAAATAAATATTGGTTCATTGACAAATGAGTATACAAGTTGTGGCACGTTACATGACAGACTATTACTTAGGTAGAGGGAGGAATTATAGATGTTATTAGTATGTATGATATAGGTGAATATCAAAAATACTAAGGGAAAAATGTAGTCAACCAAGGTCACATGTTCTTATAGTCCCTTTTGTACAATATCTAGAAACTGTAAATAACTAGATAAAGACTACGATTTGTGGTTACCCAGAGGGTACAGAGAGAAATAAGGAACAAACGGCCTATGACTCTGTTTTCATAATGGACACGTAGAACTGGGTAAAGTGGTGAGTGCTCTACATTATGATTTTCCTTGTATAATACAGAGTCATGCATGCATGCACACACATATGTACAGGTAAACACATACATGTAGATATAGTCATTCATGTAGGTACAAATATAGGGAAAATAGTTCTGAGGTATTTACTAAGGAGATTGTGCAGACAGTCTTGCTCTCGATGATAAAGTATGTCTGCCATATTAATACAACTACAACTATACAGCACTGCCCCCCACACTAAGCTACTCTATGAGTAACAGAACAGTTTTTAAGGCCCTACTTGGTGTGAACTGTGTTTCCTTTAAATAGAGCCATAGACGTTCTAAAGACACACATCCTTATATCTGTCATTGATCTAAGGGCCCTGTTCTCTTAGGAATGATCAGGCAGAATTTGGCACTTAAAATCATTTCTCCAAAGATGTTTATGTTATTAACCACTTTTCATTTTATTCTTAATGGACAAGTAAAATATGAATTAAGTCTTACAAATATAAGACTTCCTTAAAAGCTCTTCCTAATAATTGTTATTTTTTAGTGCTTTGTGCACATTTCCTCTTATAGTCTTCCCTAATGATGGAAATTCTTAATCTCAGAAGAAATTTAAGCCTACAAAGGGGAAAATTCCTATATTACATATTCATACAGGGGAAAGGCAAATAACAATTCCTGTGTTTTTCTCATTAACTCTTAGAGTCTTTCTTTAGACTCTCATCATTTCAGTCTGGCACCCAGCAGCACCACTGTCCCTTCAACTTTGTCTTGTAACAGAATCCCTGGCATCCTCACACTTGCTGGACAGGGACAGCCATTCCTCACCTGCTGGATTCCTCAACAAAGAGTCACTTTCTCCTGGATCTTTCATAGAAATGTCCAGGCATCTTTGACTGGTCTGTGACTGTCTGCTGAACTTCATTCCCACGTTGAGCCAAGAATAGTATTAACAAGGGTGCACCTAGTCACCTGCGTTGCATCCTTACCCTTGCCCGTCTTTTCCACAGTGGTAAAAGTGTCAGAAGGCCTTACCCTGCTCATCCCAACTCTCTGCTCAACAACTGTTGTTCCCAAGTGCAAGCTTCATTTCCTTCACCAGCTCTGTTCACACTCGTCTGAACTACAATCTCATTCCCAACTAATATCTGAACCCCAAGAGTATTGACTGCACTTGCCTAAACAATTCCCCTTACTTTTTATGACTGCTTCCTTAGTTTTTCCCCTTCCCTCTTGACTCTACTCTTTTCAAAGATATCAAAATCCATCTTCAGGAAAAATCCATTTGTTGATGTTCAGCTTCCACTCAGCGCTTGCTTCATCAGAAACGTACCTCTCAAGAACTCTTCCTCCTTAGCCTGAGGGATATTCAGCTTTTCTTTTTCTTTCCTTTTTGTTTTGCTTTTTCATTTCCCTTGTTTATTGACTATAGTCTACCAAATTCCTTAACAATTTTAGACCCAAGGAGAAATTTAGAAATTGGTACATTGTTATACAGGCTCAAGAATTGTAATATCCACTTTTATTTTCTCAACAGACATGTGTTGAACATCTCTCTACCACATGCCCAGTAGTAGGAAAGTTAAAGATAATGATGTAGGTTACCATTTTTTAAACTACAAATGGTATAAGGACAGATGCTGACAATCATATTTTTTTTCATTGGTGTATAAATGCAATTTACATAAACTGGGTGTCTATATTACCTCAGATGCTTACTACCTTAACACTCTCCAATCACCAAGAATACAACAGTGAGCACACCCTAGTTAATTCTGTCCTCATGCAGCTCCTTCATAAGTGTTGATAACTATACAGTATGTTAAAAAAAAACCTAAAGAAGGAAATTATATTTTGAGGATAAAGGGTCATAAGACATTGTCAGTGACATATGCCTCTGTCTTTGTATGGAGCTTAAATGACCAGGAAAACCATTAACAGCCAGAGAAATTATTATGTGAAAAGAACCTTGCAAGCCCTCCCAAAGTTTGAATGGAAAAAGGTAAGAAAGAAGGTTGTGAAAATTCTCATAAAGTTAAGTATTGTAATTTGGAGAATTCTTTCACTCTATGCTAATGAAGTAGTTGGGATTTACCACTAATTGCCAAGAATGGGTAGTGGGATATGGTGCAGGAGAATTGTCTGTATTCTGTTAATCATGTTTTAAATAAATGCTGATTGGCCAGGCAGGAGGTGTAGGTGGGAAAACCAGATAGGAAGTGGAAATGATGCAAGGAGAGCAGGAGAATTCTGGGGAGGAGGAAGTTGATTCCTCCCACTCCTGCCCAGATCACCGAAGCCGCAGGATGTGAGCTGCCCCACTGAGAAAGGTACTGAGCCACATGACTAACATAGATCAGAAAAATGGGTTAATCAAGATGTGAGGTTAGCCAGTAAGAAGCCTGACCTAACGGGCCAATCAGCATTATAACTTATAGAGATCTCTTGTGTGATTTTACTTTGGGACTAAACAGCTGGGGGAACAGAACAGGACAGAAACACAAACAAGCCGGCCCCCTCATGTTACAGGGATACTCAGGTAAGAAAATGTGGTACTCTGATCACTGCTCTTGAAAATTGATATGAAAATTTTATGCGTAGTTGGTCCTGCATAGGGAAATGTGTAGATAAGAGGAGATTTTATGTTGAGATTAGATTGGTAGAAGTTTAGATGCTGTGAACTGTTACTATCTGGGTTATAGGGTTTGTTATACATTGTTTGGATGCATATTATTGCTATTCTTTATGTAGATCAGTATTTAAAGGTTATAAGTATCCGAACTCTGTTTTGATCATATCTCCAAGCCCAGGATTTAGAACAGAGTCTGACAAAGAGTAGGTCCTACGTTAGCAAATAAAGAGCTGGAGGTCAGGTGCTGAGATGAACTCCTGAAGTTTGCCTTGAGCACTTGGATTGATTGAGAATGTGCATTCAACTGAAGTGAAAGGAGTGAATCTTGTGAGTAAGAAGAAGATCTCCAGCCAGGCGGTGATGGTTCATGACTTTAATTCCAATACTCAGGAGGCAGAAGCAGGCAGATCTCTGTGAGTTCACGGCCAGCCTGGTATATGAGAGATAACCTTAGGACAGGCACCAAAGCTACACAGAGAAACACTGTCTCAAGAAACAACAACAACAACAAAAGCACAACAAAACAAAACAAGAAGAATTCATAATGGTCATTTTCCATTCATGCTACCTCTTCAAGAGTCTGGAATTTTATTCACGTGTTTAAACTTAGGAGCAAATGTTTACAGCTCCATTAAAATCTCTTATGTGATATAATCTGAAAGTAAACAAAAATTGAGCTAATTAATTCAAATATGTACCCTTCACCAGTCTTGTGTTTATATCCTAGAGTGTCATTAGGGTTAGTGCTTGGCACCCACCCAACACATATTTTCCCAGAATTTCTAGAGTTCTGAGTATACCCTGTCTGACTGATAATCATTATGAACATTAGGGTTTCAGATACACGGATTCAAAATACTGTACGACATGGTGAAGATAAAAAGTTAAAACATTCATGTTGATTTAGACAGTTTTTCATGCCAATTATCAAATTGCCTCACGTCCTTGGGATTTTCTTAGTTGCTTTAACAAGCTTTTCTACTAAATCAATAATTTTTTTTAATCTTTTAAGTTATATTACAATGGTATCAGTAGACCATTCCAGAAATAAATTTAATTTTTCAAAATTATTATGGTATTATCCCTCACTTAATTTTATTTTCAGATTAGATATAAGATAATAGAGTTGGAAGTTCTTGTCCTATATCACCCATTACCTAGCTATTAGTTAGTTAGTTAAATTTGCTGGTTCTCAGTCATGATATACATACACACACACACACACACATTATGTATATATATATATATATATATATATATATATATATATATATATATATATATAAAATGCTGTCTTAGGTTCCAATTAGAATTAGAGGTATGCACTACCATTTCCACTACCTAGGGACATACCTAAGTAAAGTTCCACCAGCCGATTTATTGATAATCATGTGATAAATGTGAGCTGGTCTAAAGCAAAAAGTTTTGTGCTCAATATAAAAGGCTAAAAGGTAAATTTAGATTTGGGGTCAGAATATCCTGATATTGTCTAGTACAGACTAAGTGCTTAATAAATAGTTGACTGAATAATTCTTGAAATAGTTGTTGTAGGATTTCATAAAATGTAGAGCGACCTTACTATGATTATAGAAGCTACAGTAACTGTGATCTTGCTTCTTTGATAATTGGAGACCAACTCATCAGTTTTTTATGGACTTTTGATGCAGTGCGGTGTGATCGGTAATAAAAGATCTGCCAGACTAGCTTAATACAAAATGTACAGATTTAATAAACAGAAGGAAGACTTACACCAGAATCCCAACAATCCATCCGGACGCAGGAGCCAGGCAGAGAGAGAGAGAGAGAGAGAGAGAGAGAGAGAGAGAGAGAGAGAGAGAGGAAGCGCACTCGCCAGGTTTATACATAAACTTTAGCCTAAGGGCAACACGTCCACGAACAGAATGTGATTGGCTGAACTTCCCTATCAGACTTTGTGCTTATAAAATGGAGTTTATTTTGGAGGAAATGAATTATAGACTGAAGTAATTCATAATCTTTATTTTTTTAAAGAAATGTTAAAAATTTTTAACAGTTGAGTAACTTTTATTTTATTTTTTTATTTTGTTTAAGGGCATTTTTTTAGTGATCAAGAAAAAGTATCATACAAGTTAGGATAAAATCTTGGTAGCTTCCAAGAGGAGATGGAGAAAATTATGTCTTTTAAGTTAGAAATGGAATATAAATATACAGATTATATATGAAAAATAAAAATCACTCCCAAGTTTAGAAGTAGGCTAGTGATCAATGAAAAAGCCCCCAAAGCCAATAGGTCTGAAACTCTTGTTGACTTTACTTTTCTCAAGTTATCCATCCTTGAGCACTTCAGTGTGTTTCAGTGGCCTTGTATCATGTCCTCTGTTTTGAATTATGAGAATATTGCACAATTACCAGGTTGAGATAACACCTTGCCAGTGTTATCTGTCTCTCTTTGCTTAGAAACTTATAATTCCTTATTCAGAGTGAAATGCATTTAGCCTATGAGACTCATGATAAAGAAACATTTCTACATAGACATAAAGGCACACAATTTTCAATCAGCTTTCAAAGTACCTTGTTTCATTTCACTAAGATAAGAAATACTCAGACAGAACTGTATGTTTTAAAATTCCAATTAATAATAAAGTCATGAAAATTTATGATGCTGATGATAACAAAAACAACAATTATTTTCAAAAGCTTATAATATTTCAGGCTGTAGGTTATTTGAAAATAAATAGTAATGATTTGCAACTATATGAGGTAGGTACAACTATTGTCCTGATTTTAAAATGGTGATTACCATGTCCAGAACATCTTCAGATACTTCCTTATACTTAAGACTTTCCATTAACCTGAAATGTGAACCTAGGGCTATTAAGTTCTCAAACCTGTGACATGAAACAAACTCCTAGCTTGCACGGTGGTGGAGCTAATGAGGCTCAATCAGTACCTGAGGAAGTATTGGTAGTTGATGATGACTCATGGAGGGGTAGTCTTCATTCTTTCTGGGTGTGATCACTAATGCATTATGGTTGTCCCCATGGATGATGCCATTCCATGAACATACAGTTAGCACTAATTTGAGCCAGGGATTTATTCATATATCTGTGCATATTCAGAGGACATGAGATAGGGCAACAGATATATTAGGAGGTCTATGGAGAGCAGTATTGAGGGTCTTTTTCATTCCTGCTTTTTTAAATAATTTGCAGCATATCCCTGAAAGACTGTCATCACACTTAGTGATTCAGACGGTGAGAAAATCAGCTTGGTGAAATTGGTTAAAAGCAACAGATCAGCAACTGCTTTAAAGACCCCTGACAAACAGGTGCCAGTTCCTCCATTCTGCACGTTCCTAGTTTCCAATTTCATGCTATGTAATTTCACCTTTAGTCTTTTCATTGTCTTCCTTTCTCGCATCCACAAGTTATTTTCTGCTTTTTGTTGTGGATTTAATATAAAAAATATCAAAGTTATTTCCCGAAAGTTCCACTTGTCTACTTTGGCAATCCTATTCTGAGAATGATGAGCACAACCATGAATCCAGCAGTCCCTTCCTTCAGTGCTTTCTATCTAGGTAGGAAAGACTACTATCCAAAAAAATAAAGCTTTTGTCTTTCATAGGTTACCAATACTTCTCTCTGACTTACCTACATTACTCCTCTGGGTTTTAGCTGCCATTGTTCTTTTAGTCAAAAAAAAAAAGGAAAAAAGAAAAAAAAACTGCCCTATTCAGCCATTCAAGATGATCCTCTCTGAGGACTGAAAATACACTAAAGTTTTTTAAAAGAGCGTGTCTGAATTCTCCACAAAGTAATTATATATGGAAAGTGATTCAATTATTAGTTTGCTGTCAGACCTCAATCATTTATCACTTTGAAGCTTACAGTTATTAAAACAAAACATAGGGTTCTTTGCACCCGTGACTCAACAGATATTATGGAAGAAGGCAGAAAATCATAAGAATGGCAGAAACAGGGAGTTTTCTTTGAGATTGTGTCTCCAATAATTTCAGGGAAAGACTATACCCATATATTCTCAGGAACATGTAAGCCTATCCCAGACTTAAATAAGAATGATACCAATAAACAGAATAACATGAAAGAGGTATTCTATGAGAATACCAACCCAAGACAAAGAAGTATAAACAGCTAAAATATTTTGAGACATAGTTTTCTCCTAGGAAGAGGAGTACATCACTTGGTTATCTAACACTAAGTTATTAGCCCGGAAATCATATACAAGTAACAATATATTGACTGAGCAGGCTGAATTTACACACACACACACACACACACACACACACACACACACACACACACGTAAACAACTTAAGAAAATAGAAAAATGTCATGAATTTGAAAGAGATTGATGAGGTAGTTATACAGATGAGATTTGAGAGAGAAAAAAGGGAAAATTATTAAAACGTTTTAATTTTTTAAGAATAATTAAAGTAAAAATTAATGATAGTATTTAAGATCATCATTTATAATTTAACTGAAGAATGTACAATAATCATGAGTTAATGTTTGAGGGATTTAAATTTGATTCAGCCTTTTGATGTACAGAGTATTTTTTTTTTATGTAAGCAGCCTTTCCTAACTGCTCTCAGAAGTTTATTTTAAATATTTTTGGGTCAAAATGCACTCCCAAACATTTTCTTAAATTCCATTTACTAAAACTAAGATCAATGGTTTACATATACATAAGAAAGCAAGCCTTCAGTGTGAACAATTCACAACTGCTAATAATGTATATATTTCTGGGTTTTGCAATCTTAAAGTACATTGACTTTAACACAGAAATTTTTGTTGTTTGATGTTGAAAGTTTAGTATTTCTAAACAAAATGCTTTGTGAGCTAAGGGAAACCACAGGATGAGGAACTTGAACTTGAGTTGTTTACAGCCCTTATTAGATTAAAGATTATTTGCATGGGTACAGTATTTGATGAATCTAGAAATGGTATTACAATCCTTCCAGACACTATATTTTAAGCATTCACATTCATAGTGGCGTCTGAATTAAATCTGTCCTTGTACTATATCATAGTTTGTTTTCCTTAACAGTGGATGAGAGAGGTATAAGATGGTTCTTTTTCTCATGCAGAGCCAAGCAGACATTCAGTGCTGGTACCATTGTAACACAATCTATGCCGTGCTCTGGACTCTTTAATCAAGTGCTTTATAATGAACAGTGATTCTAGGAAGCATATGATCTTTGCATGAGCTCTCAGTTACTCTTTCCTTAAAAACATCTCCATCAACACATTTTAGTTGGCAGAGCACCACTCCACCCACTTCTGTTGTGGGATAATGCTCTTATACATTGTAAAGATTTCTCACTTGTATTGGTTTAATAATACAATGCTGATTTACCAGTATCCCAGGCAAGAATTATAGGCCGGGCAACCAGAATAGGAGAATTCTGGGAAGAAGGAAGGCTCAGTCTGCAGAGGATGCATGATGAAAATGCTACACTGAGAAAAGGTACCAAGCCTTGTGGCTAATCATAGATAAGAATTATGGGTTAATGTACGTTGTAAGAGCTAGTTAATAATAATCCTGATCTAAAAGATAAAACCGTTCATAATTAATATAAACCTCTGTATGTTTCTTTGGGATCGCACATTTGTGGGACCAGCTGGGATAGAAACTTCCACCTACAAATGGCACCAATGTGGAGCAACTACATCCACATAGAACCTGAGAGAGCTTGAGAAGAAATTCTAGACATGAAAGAACAGAAGTTAAACATGGCTTCCAAGTAGAAGCACTTTCTCAGGTGGGCTCTGTTTACCATAGGCAAGCAGAGGCACATCTTTTTTAATGTAAGCTTCCTGACTCAGCATTAGTGGTAAAATCCGTGTAGCTCTTTAAAGACTCTGCTAGCAAACACTTAAATGGTGTTTATGAACAGCCAGAATCAGGTTTCTTGGTGGTGGCACGAATCTTTAAACTTCACATGGTTGTGCTTAAAAACGTCTCCTGCCAGTTCCGCCACCACGCAGCTAGACTCTCCGGAAGCCAAGGAGCCCGGCAGAGCCAACTGCCCAAACTGCAACTTTAATTGTACCCATATCGATTAGTAAGTTAAAGATTCATGTGGTGAGAAAAAGACAGATAATAAAGACAGATTCAGACTTAAAAAAAAACCTATAAACAGTTTAGAGTGTATTTATTTTTTTTAAATCTGTGACATTTATTGAAGGGAAACATATGTTTGCAAATCACAGTACTGCATACATGACATGGTTCACAAGGATATTCCTATTAGACTTGTCACAGACTTGCCACATACAGTCCCACCATTTAAAAAAAAACTGAAAGAGAGAAAATATTATTTCGTCACTATGTTTACAAATCCAAATGGTAATTTTCAATCAGAAAATCTGTGCTTGAGCAATAGGAGAGGCCCTTATTGACTTCCCAGCCCCATACACAAAACTCTATATGGTGACAGTTTTTCAGTGAATGCCTTTAATAATCCCACTTGTATTTCATCACAGGCTCAGCCAATAGGGCAGCAACTGCAATGAGTGGCAGACTGTCTAACATCTGTCTCATTCAACAAGCCACCTTGTTTCTGAGAATCAATACTGTATTTCGTTTATGAAATAAGAAAAAAAATCTGATAAAAGACATTATACAGCATATTTCTATTGAAAAATGTCCAGTTTAAATGTTCAAAACTTAACTAATTGGATTTTGGCCCAGATGAAGAAATCTGAGGAAACCTGCTTAAAAAATAAAAATGAAGAAAAGAAAGAGGAAAAACTGTCATATGTCTCTTATTGTACAATTTAACCACTTATTTTCCTAGGAGGTATCTTTAACAGCAGCAATAAAGTTTGAAACTTCATTTCTAGAACATAAACAACTTAAAAAAGAAAATATTTATTTTGATGAGTAGAAAGAGAAAGGGAGATTCAAGTGATATTCTATGTTCTCTGCCTTTTTTTCTCCCTTCATATTGATAGAATATCCAATTGTGATCAGTGTTTATGTAAGAAAGCCACTGTTGTTTCTGTCATTAGACATTAACACAAAGCTGCAGCATTGTAGACTATCTGATACGGGATATATAATTAGGGTTAGGACTCATTATGACTGGGACTGAACGAGCGCGTGATCCAACCAGATTATCTGAATGTGGTCGGATTTTCTGAATGTGGCTGGCACGGGGTCTCTCTGAAAAGCCACTGACAATGACACTGGGACTTGTTTCCTCTGCATACATGGATTTTTGGGATCCAGTCTGTTTGGATGCTCACCTTCCTGGACCTGGAGGGAGGGGGGGGGGACTAGAACTTCCCACAGGGCAGGAAACCCTGACTGCTCTTAGGGATGGAGAGGGAGGAGGAGAGGGAGAGGGGAAGTGGGAGGGTGTTGGGAGAAGGGGCGGAAATGGATACTTTTATAAATTAATAAACTTTTATAAAAAAATATGGCACAATAAAGACAATTTAAAAAAAAGAGTAAAATCAGAAAGTTCTTAAAACCAAAGCCTAACTTTCTTTGCACTGAGCAACCTAGTGTTACTTAGTAAAGCATCCATGTACACACCCCTTGTGTTTATTCTATGTTATCAGCTTATCTCATGCAAAAAAAATTCTAATTCTTGCTATTTGGTTGGGACTAAGACTTGGTGATTGGAGACTGGGTCTTTATTTTTATCTCCCTGGATCCAAATCTCTATTCTTTTAACATTTTTTAAATCTCTATTCCTATTACTTGTTTGAAAATAAGGAATAGTTCATCTGCCTGGACAAGACATTTTAATAACAACTTAGATATTACTCATATTGGATGTGAGTGGAACATTTCTCCCAGATTTTAACTTAGCTTCTTGTTCTGTTCTTCAATCCCTCTACTCAAGGGAACTGCTTACAATATTCAGGCTCTAAATGATAAAATACTCGAACACACTGGTACTAATACTGTGTTTAAAAATATACGTAGGCTTGGGAGAGAAAAGTAAACGAATAAAGAAAGTCCTTTAAGAAAAAAGAAAGAAAGAGTGGTTGAGTGTGGTGACATATGCCTCTAATCCCTGCACTTGGGAGGCAGAGGCAGGCAGAACTTTGGGAATTCAAGAGTAGCCTTGTCTACAGAGTAAGTTCCAGAACAGCCAAAAATATACAGAGAAACCTTGTCTCAAAAAAGTAAAAATAAAATAAAATAATTAAACCCATGGAAAGATGGCAAATACACAAAGAACCTGGATACTGTACGTTACTGTGTTACGTTTGAATTTTTTGAATGCTGAGGAAGGAGCAACAGCTGCTAAAAGTCATTTGATCATAAATGTTGCTGGATTAATCCAATTTATATATATTTTAAAAATGACTTAAATTCAAAATTGAAATTAAAGATATGTTATTTTGGAGAAAATATTTTGTTTTTGTTTCCACAGGAAATGAGAGTCTATGGATTCATTCTGGGTTAAGACAAATAGGGTTTTATCAAGGAAGACTCTCTGAAGAATCTCTATTAGTAGCAGACAGCCAAGATGGTCTAACATTTATAGCACCTCTGTTGCAATTTCTACAATACAGAACATCCTGAGTTCTACATACAGAATAGTCTCAGACTGCTGCCTGAGAGGATCCAGGCTGACAGAATACTTAGTCAGTACTTGACCATAATCCTAAATTTTCTCTAGGTCCCCACAAAATTATCAGTGCCTCCAATCAGCAGGAAGTAACCTAGAAAACTACACCCATGTTCCCAAAGAAGGGATAATGGATGTTTGTCTTTGTTTAGAGAGTTGATTACAAGTTGTTATGGAGAATGGTGAGAATAAAAGGTAAACAAAAAAGATTAGATTCAGAATTCTTTTTTCGAAAGATAAAGAGGGGAAGTGGTGTGGAATAATGCTCTTGTACATTGTAAAGATTTATCACTTGTATTGGTTTAAAAAAATGCTGATGAGACAGGCAGGAAGTATAGGCAGGGCAACCAGATTAGGAGGATTCTGGGACGAGGAAAGGCTCAGTCTGCAGTTGCTATCCAGATGCAGAGGATGCATGATGATTTGCCCTGAGGAATGGTACCAAACCACGTGGCTAATCATAGATATGAAATATGAGTTAATTTAAGTTGTAAGAGCTTGTTAATAATAAGCCTGAGCTAAACAGTTTAAAATTAATATAAGCTTCTGTGTGTTTATTTGTGAGTGAATTCTGGCAGGACCAGCTGGTACAGAAACTTCTATCTATACACTTCACGTCTAATATGGTCTGATCTATTTCTACAGAGAATAATTTCTTTATTCCATATATTTGATGAAAACATTAGACAAGAATAGAATGAAGAAACTTTGGTGAAAACACTGAGTGGACATTGGCTTTGAACCAAAGCTCTGCTTCAAAGAGAGAAAGCAAATGGCATTGCACCAAAAGCAGAACTGAAATTGGACCCATTACTAAGAAAAAAGAAAAGCTTTAATTTTTTTTGATAATATGATTTTGTTAGTGTTGGAGGAGACTGCTTGTTTCACCCCTGACTGCTTAGCATCAAAATAATCACACAGAAACTGTATTAATTAAATCACTGCTTGACTCATTAGCTCTAGCTTCTTATTGGCTAACTCTTAAATATTAATTTAATCCATTTCTATTAATCTGTGTATGGCCATGTGATTGTGTCTTACCCAGTAAAGTTTCTAGCATCTGTGCCTGGCAGCAGCTCCATGGCTTCTCTCTGACTCTGCCCTTTTTTCTCCCAGCATACAGCCTACCTTTCCCCATCTCGTTCTGTTCTTCCCTGCCATAGGCTTAAAGCAGTTCCCTATTCATTAACCAATAAAAGCAACACATAGACAGAAGGACCTCATACACCATCTTGGCATACAATGTACACTATTAAGGTGGTTTCATTGGTATTATTCAGGAGCCAGATTTGCATTCATCAAAAGGAATCCCTGTGTTAAAGTTACCAGCATCCAATGAACAATTACAGACATTTGCCTTGCAAGCAGTTTATTTCCAAATAAAAATACAATTTGTAACTCTTGTATAACTTGTAATATCAAAAGCATATTTCAGGTTGGGGATATGTCTCTGTGTTAGAGCACATCCTTAGCATTCCAGATGCTTAGGTTCTGTTCCCCATACTGGAGAAGAAGAATCAGCTAATACATCAAAAGTAGGAAACTTGTATGATATGGGCTTTGATTGACCAAATGGGAAAATGAAAGCATGAACAGCAACATACAAAATCATAGGTAACACAATTTAGTTGTATTTGTGCTTGGCAATTGTCTATGTCTTTTGCTATTACTATCATAATAAAGTAATATCTTATTCATACTAACAAGTATATTCATGGTTCTAGATAAACTCTTCACTAAATGATCATAATTTTTGTACCACTATCTAGTTTAAAACACTTAAAGTCTAACATCTGAAGGTCTGTGGATATCCACGTGTTCTTTTCTAATGAGCATGGCCAAGAATTCCAGATCAGATATAGCATTGGGAAGTCATACATTATCACTATGCCAATCTGCCTTTTCTTACTCATTTTCTTTCCATTTTTTATTGAATGGAAATTCCATGTTTTCAATTGTTAGGAGGCCAAACTTCTTTCATTCTTCATCCACCAATATTCAATTCATTAGTAAGTTCTATTATCTGTCCTATACAATACACACTATTTGTGGCCATCTGTCCCAATTTCACTATTTTTCTCCTTCCTAATGCTATTCATATTTCACTCAGAAGGCAACAGTAAATTAAATAATGGGATTTCTGTATTCTTGTTTTTTTTTCTTGTTCTACTTCCCGTCTCCAATACACTCCCCATATAGTGGTTAGTGTGATCTTCCTCAACAGACTAAAACAATGTGGTTCCAAGCATAAAAGCCTTCTCATAACAATTTACTGTATGTGCTTAGATTAAATATGAGTCATTGTATAAGACCTACAAATTTCTGGATCCAGATTTGTGTGACTTTCTTGGGGAAATAGTAATGAATATGTCAACTCACCCAAGATAGGGAACAAAAGACAAAAGTCTCCAACTTGTTGAGCTGATGAGTTTATTATGGTTATTATATGAATATGAGTGAGAGATTATTTACAAAAGCATAGATGACTCAAAGGCACCACCCCAAAGCCCACACAACTCATGGAATCTGTATTCCTAGAACTTGAATTTAAGTTTCAGCCTCTTCTACAGGCAAGAGAGTCACCCACGAGCAGCTTGCTGACTATGATTTTTTACTAGGTATTTTCCATTTTTTCAACACACTGTCATTCTTGGTGTCTTCCACAACTAGTGCCTTGTGGAAAGTGCAGTTTCTTGTTCTTCACAAGACTAGATCTACTTATCTTTCAGTGTTGGCTTAAGTTCATCTAATAAGAAACCATACTTGCTCTTCTATTGTTTTTATGAACTCCATTTTTCTTTGTGCATATCACTTCCCAGTGAGCTTTCCCTCCCCACTCTCAGTATCAGTATCTCTTATTGCAAGGTAATTTTCAGCATATAGCTCTGCCCTTTTGCTATAAACAGAAACGTTGAAGTACCTGTGCAATTATATTCTAGTCTACTATGGAGTGTAGACTTAGCCAATAACTCATGGATATGAAGTATACATCATTCTGCTCCAAAACTTCATGATAGGAACAATTCTGAAGTTGAATCACGTTTCCTCAAAGTTTCCCTAAGACTGTGCCAGGGTTAATCTCTATTTGATACTATTTGACATTTTGTGTGCTCTCCTTTCTTTACTAGGGTATTCATCACTTCCAAGTTTTCCTGGGAGTGTCTTCCAATAAATCACATCAACACAAAATCTCAAACTGAAAGTCTCCTCAAAGACAAGCAAGCTAATAGATTACAGGAAGAAATCTCCTGGTTATCACATTGATGTACCCCATTAGTTTTATTTGTAGCATTTATCTAAAGGTTCTCTTATATATAGAGAGAGTTACCTTTTGATTTTTATATCGTGTTTATCTCCCATTGGATTGTTAACAGTTATGGACAGGAACTGTATCAGTTTTTAGTTAATATATGCATTTGCCAGCATAATTTTATTGTCACCATTGTACTTGGTCCACAGTATTTGACTAGTTGCTATTATTTTAAATTAAATTGGTATTATTTGAAATGTTCTGGTTTCATTTCATTTTACTGTGATAAAATATCCTGATAATAGCAACTTAGAGGAGAAATGGTTTTTTCTTGTTCACATTTCATACGTCATTCCATCAGTGTAGTGAAATTAAGGGAGAAAACTTGAACCAGCTGCTGACATCTTTAGTCGGGAACAGAGTAATAAAAAATTATGCATTCTGTTTCTGAACTCACATTATCCTATTTTATACAATCCAGGTCATGAACCTAAGGAATGATTTCACCCACTTTTAGGTGTTGTTTCCCAAATCAGTTAAAGCATTCGAGATAATTCCCAAGAACATGACTACAGACAAATTTATTTATTCAATATATCATTAAATTTCTCTTCCTAGTTGCTTCTACATTTTATCAAGCTAATAAAAATAACCATCCTACATACAATTAATAAATTATATCCATTCCCTTTAACAAGATGAAGTTACCTGTACTTTCTCTAGATTTCATGGAACCTATCAAGTAGCTACTGATAATATTAACATTTCCATAGACCTTCACAAAATGGGAAACACATCTTGGTGATGCTGGCATAGCTATTATGTCTATTGTCTATAGGAGAATGTATATTTCTTACATCCTTTGGAAACTTACTATATGCCAGGAAGAAGTAAGGTAGAGACACAGCACTATATTATATCTTAGCAAGCAGTTATGTGAGAAATTTGTATTACCAATATTTTTCAGAGGCAAAAACTGAGTAAGGCTCATGACTACAATGTATCCCATTTGCTAAACTGATAGCAGCAAAGACTCTATTGAACACCATGTCTAACCAGAAAAGCTGTACTCTTTGTATTCTCTCTACCCTGTGTGAAGTCTGCTTAACTTGACTATTATTTCTAGAGTTCACTGAATAAAAAGAGTGGGGTTGTGATCCTTCAAAATAAGGGGTCATGTACTTGAATGTGCCACTGAACTGGTCCACTTTGCCTTTAAATTCTAAATAAATTTGGTAATTTTCTGTTTTGGTTCAGTTGATGCTTTGGGGTGCTATTTTGTTTGTGCTCTGACAAATAAAGCTTGCCTAAAGATCAGAGGTCAGAAGTGGGCACTAATTAACCATAGAGGCCAGGCATGTACTTTTAATCTTAGCACTTGCAAGCAGGAAGCAGGAAGATCAGAAGTTCAAAGCCACTCTTGGCTACGTGAAGTTGAACCACTCTAAAAGAGAAACAGAGCAGGGTGGTGGTGGCTCACACCTTTGTTCCCAGCACTTGGCATCTCATGTTTTGTATCCCAGAACTTGGGGACTCATGTCTTTTATCCCAGGACTTGGCAGGCACACACCTTTAATCACAGCACTTGGGAGATGAAGACAGGAATATAAGGCAAGTGGAGAGAGGATCTTGCCCATTTGGTTTGAAGATTTGGAAGAAATAAGAAGTCTCACCAGTGACTGGCTCCTTTACTTCTCTGATATTTCAGCATTAGCCTGATATCCGACTATAGGTTTTTATTATTTTGACCAATTAGAATTCATGCTACAATGCTTTGACATAGACTTCCAAAATTATAGTTCACTTTCTACTAAGGACATGGGTAATAAAGATCAGGAAGGTTGATTTATATTATACCTCGAGAGCTGTGATGGTGTCTACAATGTTGTGAGGCATCTGTTGGGGGACAGTACAGACTTGTGAGAAAGCTATCCTGATAAATTCACCTCACAATACACATTTTAGGCAACAGTCAAAGCAGACAATTGACGAGTTGAGATGAAAGGGCAAGGGAATGGTCTAGAGATGACACTGAATTGTTTATTTATTGATTTGTCTACCAATATGTATTCAACACCTAAGTTTTTACAGCTTATACTTGATACAAAAAAGACAACCAAAACATAGTTACATTCTGGAGCTTTGTTGTTGAATTTGAGTTCTGTTCTGCCTCTAACTTAATAGCCGTAATGTTTAATCTCTCCATGCAAGATGTCTTTCTAAATAAAATAAAGATTAAAATACAACAACTGCATCAGGTCATCCTAATGGATGTATGAGAAAATATTTGGAAAGTACTTTGAAGAGTCCCTGACACTTAATGAACACTGAATAATTTTTTTTAATAAATCAAACAAGGAGATTAGATCTATAATAAAAATAGATCCAAGCTATTAAAGAAATACAGAAAAAGAAAACTCAGCTTCACATAAAGGTACAAGTATCAGAAAAAGGTCACCATGAGAAAACATTCTAGGGGGCCTGTTAAAAGATAGTTTAAATTCTTCAATGAAAGAGAAGAAAGAGAGAAGAGGAGGGGAGAGAAAGAGAAAAGAGAAGAGAGGAGAGGAGAAGAGAGAAAAGAGAAAAGAAGAAGAGAAGAGAAGAGAAGAGAAGAGAAGAGAAGAGAAGAGAAGAGAAGAGAAGAGAAGGGTACAGGATAGAAGTACAGTGGAAGTGAGTGAGATAGGATTATCTCTTTATATATTGAATATGGTAACATAATGGCTTAGATAGATGTGATTTGACATATTAGACAGGGGAATAGGGGTCTGGTCAGGGATAACCTAGGAGGGTATAAAAAATGATGATGTTAAGTGATTAATGAAGAAAATCTTAAGCCTGTAAAAAAGATGGTTTGAATTAAAACCTTCCCTTGAATATATACCCAAAGTGGTATTACTGAGTCTTGAGGGAGGCTGTTTCCTAATTTTCTGTGAAATCACCACACTGACATCCAAAGGGACTATACTAGTTTGCACTCCCACCAGCAATACAGGAGTGTTCCCTTTACCCCACAACCTCTCCAGCATGAGCTGTCATCAGTGTTTTTGATCTTGGCCATTCTTACAGGTGTAAGATAGAATCTCAGAGTTGTTTTGATTTGCATTTCTCTAATTACTAAGGATGTTGAACATTTCCTTAAGTGACACAAGGACATGTGCTCAACTATGTTCATAGCAGCATTGTCTGTCATAGCCAGAACCTGGAAACAACCTAAAAGCCCACTACCAAAGAATGGATAAGAAAATGGATAAGAAAAAATGTGGTACATTTACACAGTAGGAAAAAATAACATCTTGAATTTTGCAGGAAAATGGATGGAGCTAGAAAACATTATTTGAGTGAGTTAACCCAGACACAGAAAGACGATAATCACATGTACTCACTAATAAGTGGTTTTTAAACAAAAAGCAAAGAAAACCAGCCTACAAATTACAATCCCAGAGAACTCAGACAACAATTAGGACACTAAGAGAGACATACATAAATATAATCTAGATGAGAAGTAGAAAAAGACAAGATCTCCTGAGTAAATTGGGAGCATGGGGACCTTGGGGGAGGACTTAAGGGGGAGGAGAGAGGCAGGGAGGGGAGCAGAGAAAAATATATAGCCCAATAAAAATCAATGAAAAAGATTTAAAAAAAACCAAAGTTTTAGGTCAAAAAAAGAATTAAAAGCGTTCAAGATTACTGAGGACAGGTTTTGAGGGGGAATTGTTCACTTACTGGGTTACAGGATTAATTTGGGGAAGAATGCAAGAGCCTGAAATAATGAACTACTACAAGAAAGAACATTTGGGGGGAATACTACAGAGAGACCATTTTGTTAATGACTAAACTGGTAGCAGATTAGCTTGAGTAATGGTATTGATCTTAGTAGTGAAAAGATAGAATCAGGATGGGGGTAAACCTTTAGTAATCAGAAAGGGTGCTCCAAATAAAAAGTCACTTCTTAGTCATTTGATGTGTGGAAGAGAAGTTAAATGAATGCTGTTTAGTTTAAATAATGCACTGAAGCAACAACTCCTATTATATCTGGTACACATAAGAAACAATGATAAATTTGAAAGCCTGGGTAACTTTACAGAGGGTTTAAAAATAAGACTGTTATTAAGTAATCAATTAGAACTATTATATAATTTCCACAAAGTGGTCAACACTCGTAAAGTTCTATTAAGTATGAGTTTTCATTATCTTTATAGCCGTTGTGAACATCCAGTAACATAGGTCATCAGTCCTGGTTCCCAAATTTTAAAAAAAGTGGGATTTTAAGGAGTTTCAGGTAGCAATTTAAAATCACAGTGACACTGAATAACAGAGCAGAGACACAGACCTTCAAACTGCAGAATAGCCGCTGATTGCATTGACTGTCTTTGCTCTTGTCCCTCACCTATGTGAACTCAGGTGTTTTTTTTTAGGCAGTGAGGATGCAACTTCTCAAAGCTTGCTAGGAGGAGATTGCCTAAGACAGTCTAGTCAGTTTTTGCACAAATTACTAATGAATTGTCCAAAAATGATGTTTCATATAGACTCACATCTAACTTTAACGATTTTACACAAAAGAATCTGCTAATCAACCTAACATGAACCAACATTGAGGTCAAGTTGGACTATTTGATAACAGTACCATGAAAGCAATAAAGACAGCAAAGCAGTGGTAACCATTTGGATTTGAATTTAAGCCCTAATGCTTACTCTGATATCAAGGACAAGTCACACAATATGTTTGTAGAGCATATTATCTGTAAATAGGATTAATAGTTGTTCTAAGGCAGAGGAGGTATGAAACTAAATAAGATGATATGGTCCAACTCTCTTGCTTACCTCGGGTAGATGGGTGGATATAATTATAACAAAAACAACTAACATTGATCAGTTTTACATCTATTTTCCTAATATGAGTGACTCAAATGTTCAGTATCATTAAATTTGCCTTGTTAGTTAAATATTCAGCAGCAGTCTCCTACCGTTTTCTGTATATTTTTAATTGAATTTGATTTTTTGGTAAAGTACATTAAGCATTAAGCCAGTCTTAATCCTCTCATGAGGATAATGTCACAGAGCTATGTCTGACTAATCTCAACCCCTGACTGGAACAGGTGGATCTGAAAAATATCTTTTTGATTTATTCCCATGGCACTGATTCTGTGTGTAACATAACACTGCACCACGAAATCTGACAGCATTTTTAATGGTCACTTGCAGTGTTTCAGCTTCTTCATGAATTGGTCTTTCTGCATTCACAGAAATTCACAGTTTGTACTATCATCATACTTAAAAATAAACCTAACTGCATAAACAATCAAATCTCTGTGTGTATTTTATTTTGAAATGACTATTTGCATAATAATATTTTTAGATGGAAATTGAGTCCCTGGCTGCACATAAACAGATTTTTTTAATGGGCCCCACTGAAACACAGCAGCCTTTAACAGCAAACTATGTGCCCTCTATATTTGTGAATGACTGTTTGTGGAGGTCAGTTCCCATTCTAATGTTTCGTAACTTTAAAACCAAGCCTACTCGGTTTTATTTCACTAATTGGCTACTGATTTCTTATGAAATTAATTCAGAACACAGTAATTGCTGACAGAATTCTAAACTTGTGAGGCTGACTGTCTGGTGGGATCAGGAGGGCAGAAAAACATTCACATGGAAGGGTGTGTTGTTCTCTGCTTCAACCAAGGGCACGCAAGGGATTCTTTCCATCTGATCTTGGAGACCGTGGGATATGTAACAAGAAACAATGCACACACCAGTGCTTTTGAAAACTCTAGATCACATCTGCCACTACATTAGGCATCAGGTAGCTATGGTAGTCCTGCCCTCATGAAGTTTACACTCTGGTTGGGGAGACTGAATGGAAAAAATAGGTGTATGAGAGTAATGGACTAATATCATCATGCAAAAAGTAGTGTGAGCTATTTCTCAAGGGCTACCGTGTCCAATCCCAAGGATTAAAGTTTGAGGAAACTTCTTAAGTGGAAGTCATGTCACAGTTAGCATGTGAAGACTCAGAAGTTTTGACATCAAAAAATGTAAGGGTAGGCAGGAGGAACTTCATCTCCAAATGATTAGAATAGATATAATTCTTTAATTAGAAACCAACAAGCACATCATTGTGGTTGAATGGGAGAAGCAAAAGATGATGTGTCAAGGTTAAACCAGAAAAATGGGAAGGGCCTTCATAGGAGATGTCAAACAGCCCAACATTGTTTTAGAGAGGAGACAATACAATAGCATTAATTACAAAGAATAAGACTAGAAAACAGCTAAGAAATAAATGAAATATCCATGAGTTGCTATAACAATTCAAGTAAAACTTTTTTTCATAAAGAGATAAAATATCTGGATTTGAAGTACAATGAGAATTTATGATAGACAGGATTTGATGACGAATAAGTAAAATACATAAGGGCACTGAGTATTTAGCTGCCTGAGTTAAATCTACAGTGTCCATCCGGAGGACTTTTGGTACTTCTGCCTTCTCATCCTTGTTATATTTGCCTTGGTGGATATGTTGGATATAGTTATGAATATTATAAACTTGTAAGACAGAAATAAGAAGTGGATGGTTCTAAATTTGGGGATAAAGAAAGAGGCAAGAGGAAAAAGAACTAGAATGTAGAGGTTCCTAATTTAAATGTATCTTAGCATCTGGATCTCATTGGGGCTATCATGTTGAAAACCCCTTTGATATTAAATCAGGTTTATCCATAATGGAGTAGAGGATGGGAGTTCCCCAAATTCCACCTCATTGGTTTAGTTTAGTCTCTAGGCAACATTATAAATCCAGGGACTTCCAATGTTTTAAGTGATCTTAAATACCATCTAGGGCAGTAGGCCGCAGTCTTTTAAGTTATGTTTTCTGTTTAACCAATTAATAACGAAATGCCAAGATTGAAAAAAAAAATGAAAATGGAGCTGTCAGCTTTGAAGAACTTTTGGGGACCTAGCTTGTTAGAGAACAGAACTCTGTTGTCTGGTCTAAATTCTTTTCTGTTTGATAAAATACCATGACAAACAGCAACATAAGGGAGAAAGAGGGCCATTCAGCCCATGGCTCCAGGTTGTAGTGCTTCATTATTGAGACATCAAGGCCAGGAGCTTCCTGCAAATAGACCCATCCTATCCATGATTAAGAACAGATGAAATGAAGCTGGCCGTGCTCACTTGTTTGCTTGCTTGGGAAGAACTCTTCCTATACTTTCATAGACATGATCACAGTCCAAAATCAATGGAAAAAGCCCCTCCCTGATGCTCTCTCCTGAGGTGATACTACATTATATTAAGTTAAAACTAACCATTTTGTCTCCTGAGGGATCTGAATTCATTCTCCCGGGGGCTAATCGTCACATTTAATATGTGAAATATGAGGCATGTGGGAGGGGTTTCTTAGGTGTCATTCACCAATACAAGAGTTTATTATTTACTTTTCTGCAGCAGCGACAGACATTCTAAGATGGGATAGAAACCCTCAGATTGGAAGGAACAGATTTTTCTTTCTAGATGTTGATCTTGCAGCCTGGACAAATCAAGGACTGTAGGTAGTAAGCCATGGTAACTGACACACATTTTGAAGACATGGCATTTCAGAGAGTGGCATTAGTCATATAATGTACTCATCTGCTCATTTGTCATATATTGTTTATTATTCTTGGGCTACCAGTACTTATAAATGCTTCTTGGAAACAATTTCACTAACATGTTCAAAGGACTGAAGGAGCTGAAAGCAGAGGACTCTGGGGGCCCGCCTCTCACGCTGGGGAGGAGAATTTGAAAAGGTGGTGCTGCTCCTGGCTTCACAATCGCTGCCAGCTGGTTTCGAGCACTGTCTCCTGAAGCTTTGGATCAATGGGAAAAACGAAATCCTTCTGCAAGTGAAACAGTAGGGCGCTAAAATGCTCCTGATGAAAGGAAGTAGGACAGAAGCTACGAATGAAAATAGGAAAGGGGAAGCATTATCAAGTGGCTTGGCAGTAATTTATTGTGAATAGGAAAGCAAATTGTTAGCAATCATAAAAGCTCTTAGGATAAGGTAAAGTAGAGAGGGAAAACCATTAGAAGCATTCACAAAGAGCGCTTATGCACTTTCTTCTCCAACACCTCAAATATATTTTATTTATTTTTTGCACATTTTGAAAGAGCCATTACTCGGGAGCAGTACAATGTGAAGACTGCCTTCTTAGGTAAATAGCATTATTACTTGAGGTGACTGCATGGCCAGTAGCTTATCTTATGCAACTCTATTCGATGACTGGATTCCACTCTCTACTAGTTATTTTTTAATATCTTCTCTATTTTTTTGTTTGTAAAAGTCTATCTCAGAATAGTCATAGTGTTCTCCCAAAAGAATTACTGAAAAGAGTAGAAGAGACACTATATGAAAACCTGCAATGTTTTATAAGAGTGGGTCATTAGTATTTATCCTTCTGTAGAAACAATAATGAGTCATGACACTAGCTAATGTTCACAAAGCGCTTGGGGTGAATCTGACACTTTCTGCATATTTTAGCGGTACGTATTCATGGAAAATTATTAGGTAGAATTTTTATGAACTGTGTTTTGCAGGTGAGGGAGTACAACAGTAAAACCTGGGCCTGCAAATGTTCATCACCATCCTTTACTACTTTTAGAATATGAATTTTGAAATCCTCTTTCAAGGTTTTGCACACAACCTACATCATCATATAGAGTAATTAATAAAATAGATGCACTTTACAAAAAAGGTTAAAAAGAGCAAAGAAGAATTAAGACAAGCTAGGAAGATTCAGCTCAGCCCAACAAGTCATACCTTCTTAAGCCATAACACTTTTTTCGTTGTATTTCATTTTGGTGCTATTGTTTTACTTGGTGACTGGTACCTATAAATGTTTTATACAGTCCCCTTTCTTCCTGCCAATAGGATGTGCAGAGTAGCTATGGTAATGGAAATTTATGGTCTTCTGAATTTTCCTTTAGGATCAGCTGGCAGTCATCTGAAAGACAGCTTTCGTGTGACTTAGCAAATTTTCTATCTATATGTCCATAACGTATTATCTTTGTACACATGAAACATTATACTGCTAATAGGCTTATTGATGATACAGCCAGATTAAAATATTTCATTGTGTTATTGTCAAGAATAATAAAGGCAATTCTTAAGTTACTTCTTTATTGTCAATATGTTTCCCTCTGTATGTTGTTATTTCTAACTATTACTGGTAGCACATGAATACTGAGAAGATAATCACTTTCCTTGTGAAATTAACCTCTTCTAAGGGGCATCCCTTGATTCTCATGATGTAAGTGCCTATGTGTGCTCATAACACTACCTATTACATATTAATGAGACCACTTAGAGACCTACAACATTTGGATTATTATTATTATTTCTAATCATGGGTTGTCTAAATGGATGGTAGGTTGGGAGGAGGCAACATGATGGCATACCAAATTGCTACTGGACGATTCCCTACAGCAAGTCTGAAGGCCTTCCTGCATACATCCCCGTATTCCATTTCCTTGAAAGCCAATTTCCATTCAACTAAGCACTCAAACTAAGCATCTACAAACGAACTTTTAATACTGATGGTCCTAGGATCTATTTTTTTCTCTTTCTACACTTAAGCCTCTTAAAATTGATCCTGTGTTTTCATGTACTCCAATTATCCCTCATTTACATCTTGGTCATTGTTACTATACATATGGCATTTGTATTATACAATATGTCTGTGTGACCGTGTGTGTATTAGACTGGAGAATTCCTGGGACAATGTTTTAGTCATACATGAATCCCAAATATATAGTGGAGTTCCTGGTATTTATTAGTATAAGAAGTATAAAATAAATTATCAAAGAATAAATGGATGATTCATGTAAGAGGAAACAGAATGAGATTTTATTTGCAGGTCTCATACAACCTTGAAGAAATTACCTAAGTTCTCACACCTTAAGTTTCCTCTTGCATTAAAGTAATAATAAAATGGAAGAAGTCATTTTAGCTCACACCAGTTGAGGAGATACTACTGAGAGCAACATGCTAGGATATTCTTATAGGAACTGTGTACATCCTGTGATGGGACCACTCTAGGTAGTAACGATTAACACATTATGACTCTCAAGAAAGAGGAAGGTGTGGTGGGCAGTTAGCTACCTCTAGGCATGTTTATTTGAATGTGTACTTCTGCAAACAATCACTTGAGTAACAATCAACAATTTAAGACAGGCTTTAGCAATCTAATCAGAAAGAAAAAGGATCTTGATTTCTCCCTTTGGGATATGACATTTTACAAATTAATTTAGAATCCTTTAAAACCAACAGAGCTAAGAGGAAATTGAGAACACTTGTACTAATCACTTCCAACTTCAATATAGAAGGTCATACATCAAAAGGGTTACTACAATGGAAAAATTCAATTACTGGGGACTCCTAATGGGCTTTTCTTAAAATAGCACAGAACGGCAAAATCTTCAGTTCCAATGAAAGAAGTCATATTTCCACAAATACTGTGAAGGATTTGATAAATAGGACCTTAATTTCTAAGCATAGAATTCCCAAATCTACAGATTTGCCAAGATTAAAGTCCTAATACTTAACCACTTTAAAAAGAGGTTTAAATTCTTAGATACTACCATGATTATTCATTCATGTTTTCTTTGACTATCACATATTCTTAATGAGTTATGATAAAGCTAAAAGAATTTTGCTGAAAAGTCACTATTATTAACTTTATTTTCCTTTTTTCAATTGATAGGATAAAATCATTGAATTATATTCCATACTTGAATAACTGTAGTTAATAATAATGTACTGAATATTTAAATATAACTGGAATACCATATTTTGAACTTAACAAAACTGAGTTATTTAAATAGGGTAGATCCAGACTCTGGTGACAGTTGTATCAGAAAGGTTTATACGGGGCTGGAGTAACTTGCTTGGAGCTCCTCTTTCTGGAAATGAAATCACAACCATGCTCTCTCATAAGAACAACTGAATGCATTCTCCATGTTTCATTTAAGCATGCTTATATAGAATGTTCCTAGCTAGGGTTTAGATCATGACCTTCATAGTTATAAGTATGAGCATTCATCTGCTTTGATATGCTCAGGTATTCTTTTGTCTTTAATAGGCTGAACTTACAGGAAAGGTTACTGATTCTGATATATAGATTCAGATATTTTGTGTGTGTGTGTGTGTGTGTGTGTGTGTGTGTGTGTGTGTGTGTGTGTTAGGGGGTGTTTATTATAGACAATCTAAGGCTTTCTAATTGAATCTTTTCACTATATAGATGAAAATGGTGAGTATGAAAGAGAAAATTTTCCCCTGTGCTGTGTTTTCTGGCCTGTAGCAAAGCTGCCTACAATCAGTTTTGAAGAACATAACTGCTCAGGTTAGAAAGTTCCCTACCTGAACACCAATATTTAACATATACTTTAGTCAGCGTACACTAAGTGTTATTGATCCCAACCAATAGCATAGAAAAGAACGCCTATGTAGCTGATTCTTTTTTTTTTTTTAAGTTTTTATGGTCCTGCCACCCAGCTCCCAAATAAATACACAGAGAATTGTTCTTACTTATGAATACTCGGTCTTAGCATGGCTTGCTTTTATAAAACTTTTCTAACTTAAATTATCCTGTTTCTCTTTAACAATGTTTTTTCTCTGGGTTTCTTACCTTTCTTTATTTTATCTATCTTTCCTTCCTTCTTAGCCCATGGCTTGCTGTGTGGCTTGGTGGCTGGTTCCTGGTATCCTGCTCTACTTTTCCTTGGTCCTCCCCTTTCCCCTCTTTTTGAGCCAGGATTTCTCCTATTTATTTGTTTGTTTGTTTGTTCATTCTATTTAGTCTGTATGCCTGGCAGGGCCAAATATTTCTCTCTCCTGTCTAGCTATTGGTCATTCAGCTCCTGATTAGACCAATCAGGTGTTTTATATAGGTAAAGTAACACAACTTTACAGAGTTAAACATATGCAACATAAAACAAAGGAATGCAGCATGTCTTTGCATCGTTAAATATTTCACAGAATAAACAAATTTAATACATCTTAAACTAATATTCCACAACATATATATAATGCAGGAAACCTGAATTGTGGGAGTTCAGTCTATTGAAGATAAAAGAACACACGGTTACCTTAAACCAAAGAAAGATTGTACTTGTAATTATGAAAGTCACTATCCAAACATCAGGTATAAGCCTTCTGTATAAGCTAGATATAAAATGAAATATGGGGATTGCATACAATTATTCTTTTGAGAGAGCATGGCTGTGATTTTCATTTACAGATAAGAGGAGTTCCAAGTAACTTACTCCAACCCAGAGAGACAAATTGTATATGGTGACAATAGAATTCACATTCTGTTATATATAATATCTTTATTATCTACCTTCTCTGTAAGCTACTGTGGGGAATGCTGGCATTGCTAGCACACTGTGGTTTACACCTGTCATTTGTGTGCTAGGGACGACAGGTCTGCAATTCTAGAGATCTTTTTCAAACAAATAGTGCTGCTGTGCCAACTAAATAAAAATGAAATAACCTGGGTAAATAGTTGTCACAATTAATGACACACAGACTACCTCACCATCTTCCTCTGTGTCTCTAATTGACCTTATTCGGAATTGGAGTCTTATTGATGATTAAATCAAGATATGGTCACAACCCTGATCACATCTTGATCTCAGAATTCCAAGCTTGGAGCATAAGGCGACACATTTCCCTGCTTAAGAACCTCATCTTCAGAATCTCACTTGGACAGTCGTAGCAGATAATGCCCAAGGCAACTTTGATCACATCTGAAAGTTATTTAATTCTACTGAGCTCAAAGTAGTTGAATTCTTTGTCAAATAGTGTAACGACAATACACAGTCCATCATTTGCAATTTTAAAATAAACTAGCTGTTATTCATCAAATACATTATATTTAAGTGGCCACCAAGTGCTCATAGCAATCATGTTGATCAAGTATTATTATTTGTGGAGAAAAGATGAAGTTGTAAGTGAATGCATGTTGCTGAGAGGATCACTGCCATATCAAGGACATCAATGCATCAGAATCATGGGAATGGTAAGGCTTTCCCTTGTTCCATGTATAGATTTTGATAAGGCTTGATACTTAGCTAAAAACAAATCCAATACATACAAACAGTTCCAACTGCAGCTTTCTCAGCTCACCTGCCTCCTCATTCATGTTGAATATATTCAAGATACAGAGGATCTTGGCTTCTGATATGTCTCCAGTTTTATGTTACTTGTTTCTGTCTTTTCTTAATCTCCCATATCTCCCAGAGAGGTTTTCAGGACCCAGTCACTGTATTTATTAACAGTCGCATTTTACAGAAATGAAAGATGGGTCTTAGGAATATCAAACAGCTTGTATCAGGTCACATGAACACTATGGGTCTATCTCCCCAGCTGATTGATGTTGAGCTGTGTTCCCACACACTCTGTGACATTGCTGCTGTGTAAGCTGAATCCAGTCCTTTTATTTTAACATATTCTTCTACCTGAATCCTACCAACACTTAAACAAAATAAAGTAGCTATGATTTTCTATTTTAAACGCACCATTCCATTTTCTAGTAAGTACTTCCTTCTTTTCTTCTATCCTTCCTTCTTTTCTTCTTCCCTAGTGTTCAGTGTAAACTGATTGCCAAAATATATAATAAAAATTGAAGTTAACCATAAAATACACTGTAAGTTTATATTTCAAACTACTCATTCGAATACTTATTGCATATTCTCTGCCAAGTAAAAGATTAGGAACAGAAATGACAATGACGATTGAGTTTCAGCCACTATTCTTAAGGGAGCTACAGGGTGACTTTAGAAGAGTTAACTTCTCCAAGGCTTTTGAGATACACTGTGTGGTTTATCCAACACTATGTGGTTTGGAAAAGCTCCTTCTAAACTTTCTGTCAGAGCGGAGAACATACATTCTTTAGGTCAGAGTCTATACCATTTGGTTGTTAGATAAGCTAACCAGAGCAGTTAGTCTAAACCCCCTGAATGATATCGGGCAAATTGTTTTAAAATATAAATTCAACTTTTCCTATTCAATATTCTGCTCTACGTTCTTGATTTCCACTTGGAACATTATTGTGTTTGGGGTCATCCCAAACTGTCAAGTGACTCACCTGTAACCTCAATATTCCAGACTTCCTTGCAAACCAAAATATATACCTTTGACCAATGATATACAAATAGAAGCCTTCTAGAGTTCTAGAAATGTTTGCTTGGTTACTCGTTAGCTTGTTTTAAAACAGGTGCTTAGCTTTGCTCCCTCATTATTTCTTTTGAGTGGTGCCTGAAGCACAGAAATGAGGTTGGAGTTGTAGTAACTAGGCTGAGACTATAGGTGATGAATGCGAAGAAAGCTGTATGCTAAGTATGGCAGTGGGTAATGACTCAACTTAATCAGGGCTCTAGTATTGTTTATTGAATGAGAGCGGGGGAGGGAGGAATCTCATTCGATCAGCCACTAAAGTGAGATTTCTCTGTTCATTCAGCCTAATCTAATTTCTGAGTGATAAATGATAGGAAATCAGCAATGGCCCCAGAGAATAGATACCCAGAAATAGGAACATTTCAGCATCTTCTGATGAAATGGCTGGATTTCCAGCTCATCAGTTAGAGTGAATGTCACTAACAAACAAGCTCTGCTCAGTCACAGTTGATGCAATCAGCATACTATTATCTCACCCTAAAATATTCATAGACAACCAGGATGGAAAAGCAGAGACCAAAACAAGTAATAAAAGGAACTCAGAAGGAAAGAGTCAGTGCAGGGAGCAAAGAAAATAACTTTGCAAAGTAGACTTGATCATAGTTATCTAAGAAGAAGTTTTTTTAAAGACCACAAAAATAGAAGCAGAAAAAGAATCTTTTGTAAAAGTGGGGAATGGTAATAATAATAATAATGATAATGAATATGATAACCATGAGAAATGAAAAATATTGCGTATAGGCAAAGGAGTGAATTCATTGAGGGATAATCAGAATAAACACAGACGAATCTCACATAGAGATGGATAAAAATACTGCTAGAGAGGAGAACATAATTATAAAGACTACACCATCAATTCAGGAAAGCCAATATCTGATTAAGAAAGAAAAAACAGAACCAATGGACTGAAGAACACTTCAAATAGCTAACACAAGAGGAGTCTACAGAATTGAAGATTCAGAGTATCAGTTTGAAAGAGTCCTCCTCCAAAGGCATAGAACCATGAAAGGACAGAAATCCACAGTAGCTCACATACTTTGGAATTTCAGAATATCAGGATAGAGATAAAATGCTAAACGGCTTCCAGAGAGGAAAAAGAAGCAGATTAGATGAAAAGGTTGACACTGGGCTTTTAAACAAGGCAATACTACATTGCAAAGGGAAGCCTGTGGAATTGAAAAGGAAACTCTGCTCTAATCTTAAGAATATGAGCTTAGGTCACCTGTGATAGAAAAAATTAAAAGCAGAAATGGAGAATAGGAAATTTTGCAAAAGTCTGTCTCTTCTGAAGTAATGACAGATAATCTCTGGGAACTAGCAGGCATCGCAAATCAGAATGGGGAACCAACCTGAGAGAGACAAAGGAATATCAGGAAATGAGAACAGGTATTTCCATGACTTAGGAGTCTCAGGACAGTGAATACTTGCAAAGGCAAACAAAAGAGGAAAACCCTGAATTTTCCTAAGAGAAGAGTAAATGTAAAAGGTATTAAAACGTGCATGTCCGAACTGAAAGGCCACAACAGTTTGAGACTGAGAATTGGAAACCATATGTGTATAGACTATTTCACGAAGAAGAAAAAGAAATGCATTCCTTCTCTGGTGAAATGGGGAAACAAATGCAGTTATCGTATTATGTCTAGAAGAACATCGAACAAAATTATACAAGGAAAGTAAGCCTCCAGTCTGTTGTGACTACATGAAGTTGGGTAAAGAGGGGAGGACTGATGCTATAGAATACCTTCACCTTCTCCCCCTGGGCCATAACAGGAAGACAGCAGGGAACATCAAAGGGTTTTCAAAAAAAAAAAAAAGAAGAATGATGAGTAGGTACTGATTCGCTGTGCAAGCTTCCAGCAGAAGAAGCGGTAGAAAGCTTCAAAGATTCTGCCTCTGGGAACAGATCTTGGATGTGGTAAAAAGTTGCTCATAAACTGCATTTTTTTTAACCTTTGTGGGTTTTCCTATTTGTAAGAATGACCTTGAGATTCAATGTTCATGTTTTTCTTTAATGACTAGAAGCATTTGTTAAAATTATTTTACTTTTGATTTACTTGTTGAAAATTAGTTATTTTGGTTTGGAATTATACTTTGTCTGTCAAAAATTTTAAAATAGCAAAAAATGTATTAGCTAGTATTCCTAGGGTTTGTTGATTTGAATGAGACAAGATTTCACTATGTAGCTGTGGTTGGCCTGAAACTTGTAATGTTAAAGTAATTGGCCAAGAATGTGTAACATTTTTTTTGTAACAATTTCTGCCTCACAGTTGCTGGGATTGTAAGCTGGCAGCACGGTGGTTGTCTGTATTTCTAGTTTTCTGGCAATCTAAATACACAGGAAATGCATTTTATTTCCAATGTATTTATGGTATTTCAATTTAGGTTGTTTATTATAACCTTCGTTTTATTTAGCCACTCACTTGTTATTTTATTTTTCTTTTAAAACATTTAAAGTTTTCAAAAATATTTTATGTGTACTTCTTTATTTCGCTTTATACACATAAGTTGTCTAAAGTTTTCTAAGAAATCCCTAGAAAAGATTCTTGTCTCCAGCATCCACAGAGCTCAAGTTTTTGAAACTCAAACCAAAGTCTACAGTTGAAGGTTGTCTGAATGACAGTGAAAACTCAAGTCCTAGCCTCAGCTAGTATCAGAGGTTTATTTAAATGAGGGCAGCAATTGGGAAAGAATGGGATCCTGCAACTTGATATGGGGATATGTACAAAGACTCCATAGAGCAGAGAACTTTGAATCCTCAGATTCTCAGGGTTTATTTTATTTGAGGAACTAGTCTCTCTACCATCAGCAGACATACTACCATCCTACACCCTGAAATACTTCCTTTTCTGCCTTTGACTGAAGAAGTTAATTCTGCATTTCCCATTGTGTGCCAAACCAGCAGTGACTTTCTCTGAAGGAGATGCCATGAAAGACAATGCTGATGCTCTCAGGGCCCTTCAATAGTTGTCTTTACACATATATGGAGACTTAAGGCTAAGCAGGCTTCTACTGGGAAGATAAGAAGTGCAGTCAACAAGGAGGTATACCACACTACTAAAGAGCTTTATGATTTTGTTAATTCTTCCAAACAGAAGTCTGGGGAGTGAATGCAGGAATGGACCTTAAAGGTGTAGAATACAAGGCTAATAATCAGCTAATACTCTAAGCTAAGCAATAGTGGGGAGGGTTTCTGAAGTGGCCTTCTTCTGTAGCTAGATTGATGACTGCCTTAATTGTCATCATAGATCCTTCATCTAGTAAATTTTGGAAGCAGATGAAGAGATCCACAGCTAAGCACTGGGCAGAACTCACAGAGTTCACGTGAAGAGAGGGAGGAGCAATAATATGAGCAAAGGGGTCAAGACTATGGTGGTGATACCCACAGAAACAGCTGGCCAGAGCTAGTGAGAGTTCACTGACTCCAGACTGATAGCTTGGGAACATGCATAGGACCAAACTAGGCCCTCTGAATGTGGGTGGAAGTTGTGTGACTTTGGCTGTTTGTGGGACCATTAGCAGTGGGAGCCAAATTTATCCCTAGTGCATGAACTGACTTTTTGGAGCCCATTCCCTATGGAAGAATACCTTGCTCGGCCTAAACACAAGGCAGAGGGTCTTGTTCCTGTATCAATGTGATGTGAAGGACTTTGTTAACTCCCAGTGGGAGGCCTTACCCTCTCTGAGGAATGGTAAGGGAGTGGGGTGGTGGGAAGGCTGTGGGAGTGGGAGAAGGGGAGGGATGGAGAACTGGGATGGGTATATTAAGTTAAAAAAAGATTGTTTTAAAAAAGCATTAAAAACTTATGGAATAATAGTGAAAAGAACATAAAACTCAATCATGTTAAGTTGATTGATATGGGCCCACTGATTTGATATCCTACATTTAATATGGAAGCTGGTAAAGCTAAAAAGTGCCAAAAGTTGGAATTGTTTGCTGAAGTAGTTGTCAAAAGATGGCCTAATGAAAAGAAGTTGGAGATGCCTGATATCCTTCGGCTTAGTGTTAATGAAGGGATTTTAAGGCTCAGTGAATTGCAAGGCTGAAGTGGGTAAGCTGTGTAAAACCTAATCCTCCACAATGAGAAGGCCCAAAAGAAATACCCTTTACTAATTCCATAAGACACAAACCGGGGAGAGGGAACCTACACATTTAAAGAGATTTATTCTTGCCCTTTTCTTGGGAAAGATCTGGGGATTGGAGATGCTGCTGTTCATTTGGAGGAAGTAAATGCACTGGGCTTAATTGGATACCAATAAAGCAGGGACCAGTTATCAGCAGTGAATGGACAAAGGCAAGGTTGATAACAGGAAATCCTAGATATAGCAATGCCCATTTTGGCCTGACCTGTAATGACCAGCACAGTCCAAGTGAATTTTATGGTGGCATGACTCTTAAGGACCTTTGGTATAGGTTAATTAATCCTAGTTTTTCCAGGCATGAAATAGGTAAAAAGTCTACTTCCATATTAATATACATAAGTAGAAAAATTCTCTGGCAAATGAAAAAAAAACCCTTTGGTGTTTTGCAAAAGGGAATGAATGTCAATTTCTGAAGAAATTTCCAGACTTGAGCCAGTTTGCAGATCCAGAATCTGTTAAATGAAGGATTGGCCCGGTTCTCCTGGGGAACAACCTTGATAAAATATCTAAGAGATTTACTTTTAGTCTTCTCCAGAGAGACCTATGGCCTTTTCCAAGGGGAATTGTACACTGGGAGAAAGTCAACAGTAAGACTTTCTGTGGTCTGTTGTCTACTGGTTCTGAATTGACACTGACTCCAGCAGACTCCAAGAAATATTGAGGCCTTTTAGTGAAAGTAGGGGCTTATGGAGTTCAGGTGATTAATGGAGTTTTGGTTGAAATCTGACTCACACTAGGTACAGTGAGTCCCTGAAATCATTTTGTGGTTATTTCCCCAGTTCGAGAATGCATAATTGGGATAGATATATTTAGAAATTGGTACAATTCACATATTGGTTCCCTGATCTGAAGTGAGGGCTAGTGTGACTGGAAAGACTAAATGAAAGCCTTGAGAGCTAACTCTGCCAGGAAAAAGAGTGAATTAAAGAACAGTATGACATATCTAGAGGAACTGCAGAAAGGAGTGCTACCATCAGAGACTTGAAAGATGCAGAGGTGGTGGTTCCCACAATATCTCTATTTAACCCTTCTATCTGGCCGGAGCAGAAGACAGATGGATTATGGAGACTGGCAATGACTATTGAAAAGTCAATCAAGTAGTACCTGAAGTTGCAGCTGTTGTAACAGATGCTATATCCTCACTTGAGCAGATTAACACATCTCCTATCACATGGTATACCACTATTAATTTAGCAAATGCTTTTTTCTTACTGCCTTTTCTTAAGGACCACCAAAAACAATATTCTTTCAGTTGGCAAGGTCAACAGTATACCTTTATTGTTTCTGTCAAGGACATATTAACTATCTATCCTTCTGTCATAACTTAATTTGGAGGGATACTGATTGTCTGTCTCTTCCACAAAATATCTCATTGGATCACTATATTGACAAGATTGTGCTCATTTGACCATGTGATCAGGAGGTAGCAACCACTCTGGACTTGTTGGTAACATGTACACAAATCAAAGGATGGGAAATAAATCCAACCAAAGTTCAAGGGCATTCTACCTCAGTGAAATTCTTAGAAGTCCAATGGTATGGAGCATTCAGAGATATTCCTTCTAAGGTAAAGCATAACTTATTGTGTTTGGCCCCTCTCACCACAAAGAAAGAAGCACAACATCCTGTGGGCCTATTTGAATTCTGAATACAACAATTCCTCACTTCGATGTGTTTCTCAAGCCTACCCATACATCAAATGCTCAGAAATCTGCTAGATTTAATTGAAGTCTGGAGTAGACACTCATTCTGGTCATGGATTTTCCATTCCTATATGTAATGCTTCTTCAAAAGTTACCATACACGAAATTGCAGTACCTTAACCACTGTCATGGTATTCCACAAAATATTGCTTTGGTCCAAGGAACTCATGTCAAAGCTAGAGAAGTGCAACGCTCTAGTGGTCACTGAATCCATTTCCCACAATCCTAAAGCAGCTGAGCTGACAGAAAGATGGAATGGCTTTTTGAAGACACAATTACAGTACCAATCATGTGGCAGCAGTCTAGAGGGTTGTGTCAGGGTTCCCTAGAAAGCAGTATATGCTTTGAATCAGCATACATTATATGATACAGTTTCTCCTATAGCCAGGATCCATGGGTCCAGGAATCAAGGGGTGGAAAGTTTCATCCACTACCATCCCTATTAGACTACCAGGAAAATTTTTCCCTAAGTTCTTCTGACCTAGAAGTTTTCGTTCCAAATGTAGAGAACCCTCCTCTCAGGAGTGACAACATATATTCTATTGAACTTCTCTCTGACCACTTTTGACTTCTGATTCTCTTTACCCAACTGCCTAAGAATGGAGTAATTAGTAAGGGGAAACTAGATTGCTTTTCAACAAAGGCGGTAAGAAAGATTATGTCCTGAGTGTAGGAGATCCTTCAGGGCATGACCTGTGATTAAAGTCAATGGGAAACTACAACAACCTAGGCAAGGCAGGATGACAATGGGCACAGACTCTCCAGGAATGAAACTATGGGTCACTTCTCCAGAGAAAGAGCCAAGATCGGCTGAGGTGCTTGCTGAGGGTAGAGGAAACAGAGAATGGGTAGCAGAAAGGTTACATGACCAGTTGCAGAAAGTATAATCATCAGTGGCATATGTATTTCTGTCATATTTTGTTACACATGCACATATGTGTATATACATACACATACAGAAACACACACACACACACACACACACACACACATATATATATATATATATATATATATATATATATATATATATATATAGAGAGAGAGAGAGAGAGAGAGAGAGAGAGAGACAGGGAGACAGAGAGAGACAGAGAGAGAGAGAGAGTGACTTCTATGGAGTTCTGATCCTCTAGACACTAAAACAACAGAATTACTTTAATTTTGGTCCAACAATTTGAACCTACAATTAAAGTAGATAAACAATCGCAACATATCAAAGACTTGAACTCAAGTACAAACCTACAATAAAATGAGATAAAAGTTGTAATATATCAGAGACTGAAACGAAAGGAAGCTATCTCCTTTCTATAACTGAATAAGTAAACTAGACTAGAAATGCCTCATTATTAATACAGCCGCAGTGATATTATCTCTATACCAGCTTAAAGCACCTTTATACTTACCTCATGTTTTAGGAACAATAATTTATTAAAATGGATTTTCATTTGATCACAGTTCATTATTATATAAGGAGATCACATAAATACACACATAAGCTATTATTTAAAATTATGATATTGATTTTAATAATTCCTGATGCAAAATGAAATTATTCCCATTACATTGGAAATTTTGGTCAAGAAATACATAAATGACTTATAAAGCCAATGCCTTCAGGATAAAATTCCTGGAGAAATTCAAGATACAAGGAACATTTCTTAACATAATAAAGATAGCAAACCCATAGCCAACACCAACTTTAATAGAAACTCCAAGCAACACCACTATAGTAAGGAACAAGAGAAGGTGGTCTATTCCCTCCATACCTACTCAAAATAGTTTGTGAAGTCTTAGCTAGAGCAACTAAATAACCAAGGAGATCAAGGGGATACAAATTGTAAAGTAAAAAATCAAAATATCTTCATTTGCAGATGATATGATACAATACATAAGGAACCCCTGGAAACTCCTATAAATAATAAACACTTTCAGCAAAGTAGTTGGATACATAATTAACCCCTCCAAATCACTAGTATTCTTATGTACAAATGACAAACTGACAGAAAGAAGTGAGGGAAACAATGCCTTCACAATAGTCTCAAGTAGTATAAAACATGTTGGGGTAATTATAATCAAGTAAATGAAAGACTGTATAATCAAAACTGTAAGACACTGAAATAATAAATTGAAGAAGACATCAGAAAATAAAAAGATCTTCCATGCTCATGTATCGGTAGGATTAATATACTAAATGTGGCCATCCTCCCAAAAGTAGTCTAGAGTTTCAACACAATCCGAATCAAGATTCCAACAAAATTCTTCACATCTTAAAGGAACAATATTAAACTTTATATGAAGACTCACATACACACAAAACCAACAACACAGAAATAAAACAAAATAAAACAGGATAGGTAGTAATTATGAATAATAAAAGAACTACTGGAGGTCTCACAATCTCCAATCTCATACTGTATGATAGACCTATGAAAATTTAGAAATAAAGAAACAGCATGGCATTGGCACAAAACAGACATGCTGATCACTGGAATTGAACTGAGGACCCAAACATAAATTCACACACCTATAGTCACTTAATTCTTAATAGAGAATTTATAAATACACACTGGAATAAAAGCACCATCTTCAGCAAATGCTGCTGATCAAACTGTGCGGCTACATATAAAAGAATCCCAATAGATCCATACTTATCACTATGAATAAAACTCATATGCAAATGGACTAGAAACCTCAACATAAAGCCAAATACACTGAACCTAACAGGAGAGAAAGTGGAGGAATAGTCTTGAACTCATTGGCACAGGGATAGACTTTCTGAACAGAACACCTTCAACACAGGCACTAAGATCAATGATTAGACAATGGGACCTTGTGAAACTGAAAAGCTTCCGCGTAACAAAGAGCATCATCAGAAAAAGCAGTATGGTCTCAGAGGATTCAGTCCATCATGGCTGGCAGATGGATAGGAATAAGCAGTACAGTTTCACATCATGGTAACAAGGACACACAGAAAAGATAAAGACACCAAACCCCCTTGTGACCTTCATCCTCCAAGTAGCTAACTATCACACTTCTTATCACCTCCCGATAATGCTATCACAGTTTGAATCCACCAAACGATTGATCAATCCATTCATTAGTTCAGTCCTCCTGATGCAGTTGTCTTTGAAGAACCACTACAGACATATCTTAGATAATCCTCCAGGTCCTCCTAATTAGGTCAAGCTGACAATCTATATTAACCATTACAATCACTTTACTTTTCAAAAGTGGTTTGATACATCAACACCTTGTCAGTAATACAAAGAATAATAGATCAAAGTTTCATAATCACAGAAGCAACTGTCTTTACTGATTTGTTGTTCAATATTGGCCGTGATGCTGGGTATGTCTCACTGGGTAAATAATCTTACAGAAAAATCAAGTTGAAATTTGGCAAAGCAAGTTACCTGAGCTGGATAAGTTATAAGCAGAACCTGAAACAAGCTTCTTATACACAGGGCTTACGTAGAGATTGATCCTGAGGAATGATGAGGGGAAAATGGAGGAGGTCAGGAAAGAAAAAGGCAGGTGCCAGGATTTTTCAGGTGAGTTCTTTACTTTAGTCTGATTTATAGGAACTCTAATAAACTAATGGGTGATTAGTGGTTCACCTGCATTGAAGAAGGGAATTGACCTTATGTTTACTAGGCCCAGAAATTGTGTGGGATACGTATACCTTAACTGAAAACTCTAATTCTCCAGAGACAATCATCAGTGGTATCCATCAGCAAACACCCTTCATAAAACATCTGCCAGGAAAAAGGGTTCCATGGTTCCTGTGAAATTGAGTAGGCACTAAAGAGACACCCTGGCATCCCTTAGGGTCTTGGGCCAAAACCTATATAGAGCCGGAAAATACCTGAGATTCAACCTCCATTATTTTAAATTGCTTCATCAGTGTTTTACAGCCACACGTTCTATCTTCCATATCACATTTACTGGCATTTTGTTTTTAAAACAGACACAAATGGACAGTTCCTCTTCCCTAGTTGACCTAGGTTGATCTGTTAGTATCTGTTTTAAAATTGAATATTATTTCAAATTAGAATAACAAAGTCATGCCACTCTGGAACACCATTTTATCTTACTTTTAATGAATGGATAAAAATAATTTTAATTATCAACATTATTTAAATGATGTCTGAGGAGGTTGGAGGATGCTTTGAGACGGTTGACTTGTGCCAGCCTTTCACATGCTCCCCATTCCCGGTCTTCTTTAGACTAACACATTTGCATGCCCTGAGAATCAATATCTGTTCTGAATCTCAGTTCAGTGTCCAAATAGCTGCACATTCTAAATAAGGCAGTTTGGATTTCTGAAAGTTACTGTATAAGCTTAGTTTCTTTTTGTCAGGTTAGAAATAATGAAGGAAAATATACTTTGATGTTAGCAAGCCATTAATGAGCCACTGTCCACCATGGGAATACAAATCAAGAAGCTATGGGATCTAAAAAGCTAGGAAGCAATAAAACAAGTGTCTGTCACCCTGTTCTGCACAAAGTCAAGACTAGCTTGGCTTGGAGTGACACATTGCAGTGATAAGAAGATGGTTCACAAGCAATGGTAAAGACCCTACATGAAAATTGTTCACTGTAGGATTTGGAACCTATATTTCCAGTTTTTCTCACATTCAGTGTTTTTAGTTTAAATGCAGATATGAAGAGGATGTTCCATTATATCCTCTACTTATATAGCATGCCTCTTATTTCCCCTTATTTCTTTATTTTGCATATTTTGAAAGCCAGTTTTATAGATGTAAACACTGGAATCAGAATTTCAGTGGTCAGAGGATGTGAATCAAAGGAAATGTGTGATTGGATTCTATCAACACTGTATCTCATATGCAGAGTCAAATACTGTATTAGACACTTGCCTTTGTGAAGGATATCATACCTGATTGCCATGCCAAAACAATTGGTTTAACAGATAAAAATTATAATAGCCTATTAAGAGAGGACATACCAATCTGACTATAAAATGACAAAATGGGAAGCTCAGTCTACTACTTGGGATAGATTCCTATGAGGTAGAGCAGTCCCTAGAAGCATTGTCACTGGAAAGGGAATCCATCAAAGAGTAGAACATTTTATCTTAGTTCATCCTCAGTCAGAAGCATTTCTTCTCAATGACAAGTTTTCCGTACAATCCCCTAGGGGTTCTATGCCTTTGGAAACCTCTGCAAATATCTTCCCTTTCGTCAGAGGAAAGGGAGGGCTGCAGCAGCTGCATCACACTTGCAAGTTTATCTGTTATTCAATTTTACTGTGGGTTTTTGAACATAAAATGTTCATTTCTTGTTTTGGATAAGCACACTGAGATATAATTAAAACAAGCCAAAAATAAAGAAAATAATAGTAATAATAATAATAAAAACATGAATCAACCATAGGACAGGGTCTAGGAACTAATCCATGCACTTATGATTTAATGTTCATGATCTTTTCACTTTTTCTTCTATGGGGCAAATAGTTTAATCCTTGTCTCAAAGGCATTCCATAGGAGGTTATAGGATGCAAAAATTATTTAGATTAGACAAAAGCAGGCTTCATTGCTTACAAACTTTCTTAACGGGTTTAATATGTTTAATAGTGTATTTTGAGTTGTAAAACCTTACACCATAGGGTTTCCACTTCCAAAACATGCCTAACCTTAGAATTCTTTTGAAAACGTTTTAGAAATGCCCTTTCTTCCAGAAATACTGTTCAGATTAGAGAAGAGGCACATAAAGGTTCTAATGACTTCAGATTTTATTTCGTGAATTTAGCAATACCAGAAATTTGTAATTATGTTGGAAATGTGAAGTATGACTGTGAATAAAAATGCTGCTACATGCAGTCATATCAACACATGTTCATATATCTGAAAAAGAAACATATTAAACAGACTGCCCTGTCTCCTTCTCATAATCTACAGATGAAAAGAGAACGTGTTTTCGTGATGTCTGAATATTATTACAATAAAATAGGAAACAGTTTTGCAAAGCATATCATATATACTCATTTAATCATCAAACTGACTTTATGAAACCTTTTTAAAAGATGTATTGATTTATTATGCATACAGTGTTCTGCCTGTATGTATGCCTGTAAGCCAGAAGTGGGTTACATAATACCCAGATCATATTACAAATGGTTGTGAGCCACCATGTGGTTGCTGAGAACTGAACTTAGGACTTTCAGGAAGAGCAGTCAAAGCTCTTAACCACTGAGTTGTCTCTCCAACCCCCTTCTTGAAATATTTTTATTTCTAAATGACATAAAAAACAAGAGCATCCACAATATTCAGGACTGATTTCAAACTACTTCAATCAGTTTTAGAAGTCTATGAACAGAGTTACAAGGACAGCCACTATTTCATTTTCCTTCTGAAACATCTTTATATTCTTCTTTTATCTTTCTTTTGTTATTGAAAAATCTAAAAGACTCTAAACACAGTTAATATCAAAAAAGGTTTTAGAAGGAAAATCTGTCCAATTTGAGTTAATAATGTGAAGGTAACATTAACAGATGGATGCTTATCTTACGCACTTATAATTCAAATATTACCTATTGATACATAAGCAATAAGCACCAGAAAATTAGTTTAAATTACTCACTCTTTCTTCCTTTCTAAAAATGATTGTGTTGTACTAGAGACAGAATATCTTTGAGCACCAGAAGCTAGCTTTGCTCTAAAAGTTGCTGTTTTTATTTTGATTCCTAAATACCCTCTACTGGAATCCTCCTTGTTACCAAAGACACAAGTGCATCTTTCAGAGGCTGCAAACTCAGCATGGAATCAGAGTATGTCTACACCTATATGAGGGGCTGAAACCAGATTTGATTATACAGAGTTTAGTCATGAGTAGGTATGTGGTTAGGCATGGCATACCTAATCTAAAATATTTTATTTTAATGGCCCATCCAGAGAGTCCTCTTGACTGCTGCCAGTAAAATTCTGGTCAATACAGAACAAGACTGCCAAAATTCTCTCTGCCTGTGAATACACTCAATGTAGAAGATATCCTCCTATACATTACCACAGTTCTGTCGGTGATATGTACACCGATTCGCTACCATCAAATGCCTATTGATTGAGTCTGGATGAAAACACAAGACTGGTCAAAAGGTTCAGTTTCTTCATGAATAATAATTGAGGGAAATTATTTGGGGCCTAAGTTCTTTGGAAGTACAGCTATTACCTTATTTATTTATTTTGAATTTTAAAATGACATAAAGTCTAAAGCAGAAAATTTTCTCCTACCCCAAATTCTTTTAATTGGAATCTACAGCAGTCTAACCTACGTTAATATTATTAAAAATTTAGTAATAAAAAAGAAAAATTACCTGAATTGTCCCTAGAGCTAAATTTTATAAAGTAAATTAAAAGAACAGAAAAAAAGTTGTATGGGAAGTATTGAGGATTCCATTCCAATGAGACATTTAATGGAATCTGCACTTATCACTCCTTCCCTTTTAATCTGCTTCCCACATTAAATATTTCCTACCTGAGTTTCGCATGAATTGCTTGCGGGCAGCTACAAGCTGCCTGTCCCTAGGAAAAGAAAATTACAGATGCCCTTGAGTGGGGGAGGTTGAAAACTGCCAGAAAAACAACCTCCTGATTCCCTCCATCCTTTCTCACAAAGCTTCACTGGATTAAAGCTTCCCTCCCAGGAGAAAGGAAGCAAGACACACCAAGGACTGAAAATGGTGTGTTCCTAAGATTTCTCTTTCTTAGAAGCCGCAGAGAATGAGCATCTGTTTTAGGTAAGTGAGTTCAAGCTGCCAAATGTCACTTTACAACTGAAAACATCCTTGTCATCACAGTGTGCATAAACAAACCTCTTTGCCCTCTAGGTCAGAAACTCTCTCTTAAAGCTACAAGAAGACTTTAATCCTCAAGAATTCAGTGTTAGCTCCAAGATGTCCTCCTCCCATGCTGGATTCCCTACATTTAAGGTAAAGACAACCCTAGAACTTTTAATTTTCAATAACTTTTCCGAACCAAAACAGTTTTTATTTCTTTAAAATGGGTAAGTTACTATATCCTAAAGTGTCTTTTTCCTGAAAAAATATGCATCTTATATTGATATTATTTTTCTTTTAAAATTAACTGCTAGTTTTTATATGAATGCACAGGAAAGTGTACATGTTCAGAGAAGAAACAAAAAGTTCAACTGTTCCATTGTATGTACATATTTTTAATAAGAACTTTATTGCATATGTCATTTTAAAATTTGCCCTTTTAACTTAAAAATTACATTGTAAATGTTTTGTCATATTTAACTTAAAATTACATTGTAACTTATTTAGGAAAATTCGCCATATATTAATCACTGATTCTGTTCCTGCCACCAAACTCCAAAGCTCAGTGGTTATTAGATTCAGTGTGCTGGTTACATTTTTTTTTTTTTTGGAAATGAACACTTTTACTGTTTTATAAAGACATTGAGAACATACATTCACCATTCTGTTTCTGGTGTGGGTATAATGCGGCCAGTGACTTCAGGGGTCTGCCATCCTGACTTCTTTGCTGTGATGGACTATACCCTTGAACGGTGAGCCACAATCGACCCCACCTTAAATTTCCTTTGTCAGGGTAGTTTATGCAAGCAATAGGAAAGATATTAGCACAACAACTTTCTGGAGAACATCTGTGACTTCCAGCATAGCCTGACTATAGAATCAAGTGTTTCTGTCAATGACACAGCTACTGTTTGTCAACATTTTGTTGAGTTCCCCTTGCTGAGAACCTTACTGACTGCTTTGGTATATACTATGCCATTGTGGGTACACCATAGAGAACTGAGACTTTTCATTGGCTTTCCTGACACTTTTCCTATCTTGTTAAATTTAATTTTCCATGACTTTGATTCTATGATCTGATATGTTGTACTTGATTTTCATGTGGGAAACAGAGGCATATTGTGTACTGAGGAGAATACTCTGATTTCCTTACTATTTTCTGCTTTGCAATGTGGTCCTGCCTTTGTCTTGGAACATGGCTAGTAAACACAGTCTTGCTGTAATGGACCAAAGAAAGAACATACTTTATGAGAGTCAGAAAAGACTTCTTTTCAAAGAAAAACTACAAATCTCAAATGAACACTCAGTACACCTTGGCAATCTTCTCACATTTGCTCAGTAAATTTACTTCCCCCAGGGACCGAGTCACACTATTCTATGTTCTTTACCTAAAAAAATCCACATTCTCCACCTCACAAATACTTCCTCCTCCTGCTTCCTAATAAGGCAGAAGAAATGCAATCAGAAAGATAAACATTGTATGAGGGTACTGTTGTCTACACCAACATTCTCTGCTCGCTGACTGACCACAGAATATTACAGATGAAGAGTTATCTGTAAACAAAGTCAGCCCCTCCACTATATCAGGGACGTTAGCAGTAATTTCCCCATGATATCACAATACCAGAAAAAAACAAACAGAAGCTCAGAAAATAAAGTTTAGTGAATGAAGAATGGACTTTCTGGACATTAAAGATCTCATCTTTCCAAAATGAAGAGAACAAATAGAGGCATGGATATTTCTAGAGTTCAGCTAGGCAGCAAGCATCTAGCTAACCATGTACAGCATAAACACCGCTAACCTCATTTCCTCAGTGAGCTGTAACTTAACAGTTAATAGTCATTTCTTAGAGCATGCATTAACAATTAGTAGTCACTTCTTAGAGTACACATTAACAAGAATTTCCATTCATTGTCCATCCATCTTATCAGTCTTCACAACAATCCACTGAGGCCTGATGATCTCAGGCTCAATGTGGGTTCAAGTTAATTGCTGTGGAGTATATTTATACTATATATGTAAATCATATTGTAACTGAAGGGGGAAAAATTAAATACATGACTGCCCCATGGGGAGGTCTCTGCTTGCTCTTCTAAGCCGTGCTTCAGAAAGGCCTTGAGACTCCTCACACAGATCCAAGCCTAATAAGTGACTGGGAGAGTCCAAAGGGAAGAGCACTATAGGCCCACTGCAGTCAACAATGTATGGAAATAATATAATGTCAAAAAAGCACATCCGTTCCGTCAGACTTAAGTCAGTTTGGCCATGAGGTTGAAGAAAGGCATGAGGACTCCTAATGGAAACTTCATATGTAGCAAGAGTGGATCTTGTTCTCTGTGTCCAAAGAATAGAATTAAGTCACCGCAGAAGTGGTAAGATGTTTCAAAATCACAATACAGCCCTATCTTGGGGTGAGCTTTGTTTTGTCCTACTTGAGGAAGTAGGATCTAAAGAAACAAAAATAAATAAATAAATAAAATCATACGTTTAAAATGTGCATCATATGGGCTTTAATACTAGCATTTAAATGTGAAGGAGAAGGGTATGCAGGCACTACAAAGACTTTTTAAGCTTAAATTGCTTCCAAGTACATCTATCTCAGCCCATTATGTGCCTCTATCCGGGAGACCAGTTCAGGTTGCCTAAGAAACTTTGGTGTCTAGCTAGACAAGCTAGATTCAAATACTATCTTGACCATTTCTGAGTGTGGCATCCTATGCCTAAAACTTCATGAACATACATTCATATGCTTTATCTCTGGTTAAAATTTCAATCATAACTTCCTCATAGATATTACAGCCAGCATGAGTCACTCAGGTATTGTTAATGACAGAACACAAATAATGATCAACAAAGCACTTCTCCAAGTGCCATTGATGACATTAGCACCCGATATGATGCCCACTCTTTTCTATCAGCCCAGAAACTTCCTTGATTTCAACCCCCACACTGTGCCGTCAGTATGAGCACTGTGTGATAGGAATTCTACTGTGTCTTTTTATCATTAACAATCTTCTACAATGAGAACAGAGTCTTGATTGATTGCTTAATCAAAGGTGATTCCCCTGCTCCAGATTCTGTGACACTATATTGTGGCCTGCTAATGTTTTCATGAGGTACCTTGATTCTCTGAACCAGAATTTTTTTTTACCCCTTGCCTTGAGAATAAGATAATGAAACCAGAAAAGAGCAATAGTGTGAAAAAAAATCTAAACAATATATTGTTGAGTAAATGAAGAGTCAGCATTTCTTTAATTGTGACTAATAAGATTATTCTTACAAAGCTTTGCAAAAACTAGATACTAAAATAAGTTAAATGCTTAGCTCCTCACCTTGAATATAATTATTGCTATATCACAATGATATAATTATTATGGTATCTATGTTACTAACAGTGTTGTGATTTCTAACGAGTTAATTAACCTTCCTGGGTCTCAATTTATGCATAATTTGAGGGGGTTAGGCAACAATTCCATAAATCTTGTTAGTTCCACAAATTATGTTTTAATATAAATAGTGGGGGAAGTGAATGTTATTATTCTCTCTCAATTTGGAATGTGCCCAATTTAGATATTTATCACTGTAATTCATGTGATGGTGGAGAAGCTACTTAAAGGGAAGCAATATGCTTTTCCTTTTGTGAAAGTCCTAATTTCACCTGTACTGTCCCGATACTTTCACCATAACAAATACTCAAGGAAGATGACTTGGCTTTTAAATATCTCCTCTCTAGAAAAGCCATATTAAGACTCCTTATACCTTTTCTAATGGTGCGATTAAAAGGTGGGTTTTATGCCATCGTGTTGAAACTGCCTGTTAAAGAGGAAGATGAGATCTGTTCACACTCTGTGGTAGCAGATGAGCAGATTTTACTTAATAAAGATGATGTCGGGCATGAGCACATCGTAAAGATCAGTAAAGGTCAGACACTTGTTCCAGATAAAGAGAGTTTGACAAGCAACAATGATCCTATGTCCTGACAAATGTTTGGCAGTGAGTTATCACCAAGAAGACGCCAAATAAAGACTTCAGCTGGCAGTCACTATAGAGAAACTGATACCTGGGGTTAAACAGAAGCTGCAATAACTTTCTAGAGATAATACAAACCACTATTTCAGTAGCTTCCGGGATCAAAAGTAAATCCCTGAGACTTGCAATGGTTCAGTATGATATGGCCTTAACTATGACTGCATTGCTCCTAACTGTACCCAGCAAATTTACAACGCTTCAGCTACACTACACTCTCAGCTCCTCAATATAAAAAGCCCTAGCAAACTGAGAGTTCTTGAACTGGGAAGGCCTGTTGCCTGGAATCCTTGTCAATGGTTTTCTTCTGTATCTCTGAAATTCATTTCTTTCTAGTATTTTCATACAAGCTGCTTTATCATAATGCCTTTCTCCTACTACTCTGACACAAAGCCATATTTTTGTCTTCTTTTGGTTACATTTTTATTAAATATTAGATTACATATATATTCATTTATCTTTTTGTCTTGTTTCTTCAATTGTATATTTATAAGAACTAGAAATATGCTTGTTACTGTGAATTATTGTGTTAAGAGCAACATATGGACCATTGTACAGACATGTATTTAGGATATGACTAAATAAATGAGCTAATTTACCTTCGGTGCATTGTTAATGCTTGTTAGCAACTTAATGCTTGTTAGATGACATTGAAAGAAAAGAGGTCTTACCTTTTTTTATTACAGCTATACCCTTATGTCCATGTCTAATTTGAGAGCAGACATTTTGAGGTTTTTCAACAAATGAACTTATATACATATTATGAAAGGGTCTCATACTTTAGTTTGAAGAAAGAAAGTGGTGAATTCTGTCTTTAATGACTGAATCAGCCATCACAACATATTTAAAGCTCAATACAGTCAAGCATCGACAATATCCCATTAGCCATCATTCTTCAGACAGTCTTGTTTGTTTGAAATCACTGAATCACATATGAATATCTCTCATTTCCTTGGCAATAAAAGAGTGTAGCTTTTGGTTTCAGATGTTGAGTGGAGACCTATATTGTTTGGATTAAAGAGTAAGGTGTCTAGCTATAGTGTAAAAACAGAAGTAATTTATTATAACTGTAGGTAGACTTCCAACGCATATAAATACTAACTCATCTCAAGTGCGGTGACAATTTCAACAAGGTAAAAGAAGACAGAGGTAAAGAAGATTGTGGTTCATATGCAAGGCCATAAAGCTGCATGTGTTAGAGCTGGTTCTTCAATGTTAATAACCTTATTGACATAGATTTAGAGTCTATGCTTTGAGCATTTGAATTCCTTGACTTCCATATAAGAAATGAAACAACTGATATACAATTCATATAATATTAGGAACAAGATTTGTCTTGATGATAAGCCTCCAGTTCTATTCAAATGCTTTTTAAAATTATGGCTCCAACAGATTGTACAATGATAGTAATTCTATTTATTTATTTATTTATGCTAGCAAAGTGCTCTACCACAGAGTTACACTGCAAGCCAGTTTTGCTTTAGACCAGTGTCATTATGGAATTCATTATGCAATTCAGGCTGGCTTGGCGTTCACAATGTAGCCAGAATGGGAGCAGATTCTTCTGCCTCTTCCTAGTTTTGCAGAGAATATAAACTTGTGTCACCACACCTTTGAATTTTGAATAAGGATATTAGGGTGGGTCCTTGTAAGATTATGACATTGAAATAAGTAATGGGAGAGGAAATGGGAGAGCCTTCTGATTTTAATAATTAGGGTAATGAACATCTATAGTGACTATATGAACATTATATGCATTTGGAATTTAACCTTGGCATTATAGAACTTCATTCCCTGGGCCACTGACTGTGCAAACTCTCATATAGTAATTAATCTGTACTATAAAGCTTAAAGAGTCAAATCTCAATGATGTAAAACACTTCAGTTTATGGTCTACGAATTCAGCTCAAAGCTCTCTATATTTCATCTGTATCTAATGAGGATGATACACTGGCAAACAGCCTCACTGTCATCAGATCCCTAGAATGCCAGACTTCAGAATGATTGGTCCACTAGAAGAACAGGAAATCTGCAACTAAGATAAAGATTTTTTATGGAATTCAGATCATGTTTAAAGTTTATCCTCTTAGGATAATTCACTCTAATTTCCTTTAAAGAAAAAATTCCTGATAAACACAGGCATTTTCGTCTCTCTGCGACTCAGTGTCTTCATATATGGAATGATTGATTTGATCCAGGTGATTTCTGATTCCATTCTGTGCAGCCTTGATAAGTCAAAACTTCAATTATGTAAATTGCTGATGCACTTTCCCTTATTTTCCCCTCTTCTTCATAGTTTCAATTGATTATCACAGCTATGCTTTCCCGATGCACTTATATAAAGCAATATGCAAAAACACCCACCACAACTTCTAAATGTATAGGAAAATTCAGTAGAGAATGATGATATCACATATGACTATCATTTATTTTTTTGTCCTATTTTTATTTACTCTCTATAGCTACTTGGATCAGCACCACTATTGTAACTCTGAAACTAATCTAGACTTATTTGCTCTTCCCTTGTGATCTTAAGCACATTCTTATTTCGTCTAAGTGTTCAGTTAGCCTTCTATAAAAACAACACCTGAAATCTTCCATATTTGATAGCATGAGTAGCGAAAGGCATCTGCAGCCTCTTTTAATCCTGTTTGCAAGTTCTTAAGTGAAGTTGGTTTTCATTCCAATCTTTATATTGTCCGAGGTAGCAAGAGCCTCCTGTGTTTCTTCTTGTTTTATACTTTTGTTTTGTTTTGTTTTGTTTTGAGACAGAGCTTCTCTGTGTAACACCCTTGCCTATTTTGCATCTCTCTTTGTAAATCAGGCTGGCCTCGAACTCACAGAGATCTGCCTGTCTCTGCCTCCACAGTGTTAGGATTGAAGGTGTGGGCCACCACCACCTGGCTTTGTTTTATACTTTTTATGAAAGGCTAGAATAAATATTTTCTGAGGATATATTCCTCTCCTAATCAGTTTTTAGTACAAGTCCTTCAGAATTCCACTACTGATATGGATCATCACATTCCAGCTGCCATTGTGCCAATCAGCCTGATTTATATGTCTCAGACCCTTTCATTAAAATATCTCCAAACTGGATGCAAGCAGCATCTCACCCTGAATTTCTTCGTGTAACAAGGATGAAATGCCACTTATCTCCATCAATCTTCCCATCATGCCCAAACAGAAACAGAGATTTTCATCACCAGTTTTCAAGAGGACAATTTTACTACTTCTGCCTCCATTTTCATCCAATAACATGTAGATATTTTATTTAGTTGAGGCAGAATTTAGAACCTTCGTCATGATGTGCTTGATCCAGTGGGTTATAATCAACAAAGGTTTTTACTATCTGGCTACTATGGATGCCTGATCTAACATCTTATCCCTGCCACGTGGTTATTGACCATTTCCATTGTACCATAATGTTTAGCATGTTAGGATTATAAAATGTGATTTTGATTTAGATGTTCTGAATTTGAAACTCAGTTTTACAGGTTATGGGCTCACTCACTCTGAGTTACTAAGTTTCTTCATATCTAAGGTGACAATACCTACTTCAGAGGACAGAGATGAAATAAAATAAACCATACAATTAATATGCCTATACGATAACATTAATATGCCTACATTATAGTATTACATAATAACAACTTTTGTTTAACATTAGCCCTCTTTGCATGCATTCATCAGTCAAATGAGATATTAAAATTATTTGTCATAGTTTTTATAGAATATACGAATACAGTGAAGTATAAATATATTCTTAAGGAGGTCAAGTAATAGTCTAGAATTTCAGGATGAATAAAAATTGAAGATGTTGCCATAATCCAGACAAAATAGCTCTACATCCTCTAGGTTTAATCTCTGAGCGCCCATTGTTTTACCACTAGCTTGCTTTAAGTATTAATGGTTTAACAATACAGAAAATATTTACTACAAGGGGGTCACTAAAAACATCAAATGTTGAAAATATCCCTCAATTCCATTCCCACATGGCATTAAAAGATGGTATATTAAAGTATTTAAAAACTTTTATTTTTGTAAGTGTTATAGTTTAGAAAGGAGTTCTCTTAGACAATACATGAAAACACCTTTGGCTTCTCATTATATTTTTGGATGGAAGAATCTAGGGTTTTTTTTTTAATTTCTTCTTTACAATTTTCAATTAACAGTCTCAGTGGGGAATAATATCCCTCTACCACAATCACCCCAGTCTGTCACTTGGTCACCAGTATGTGATTGAGATCATGGACAGATAGCATGGATTTGTAGTTGGTCCGAGCCACAGATCTACCATCACACTTCACAACAACATGAAAGAGCTAATGACTTAGGTTTCAAAAGTCTATCCTTGAGTATATGCTACAATCTAATACTTTAAGGAAGCTTTTAGTCTAGAATTACACATATCTGCTAAATAAAGTGAGCTGAAACTTTATACTGATTCTAAAGGTGACACAGGTCGTCCATCAGTTCCTCTATTTTTATGTAAGGGACAGTTACTACGAGTGTTCTTTTCCCATTGTTTTAATACATTTAATAATTGCTCTCTATTGTAGCTCGATATAAGGACTGTTCATTCTTTATTCACTAACACTTAAAAGTAATTTGTATATATTAGGTTAAAATGCAGATATTTTCAAAGCCAAGTACAGCATATAGAGATAATGAAATAGCTTTGCCATTAATATTTCAATTTTTCTCTGGAATGCATTAACAGAAAACTACTTTCATTTTTATGGCTGGAGAAGAGGCAATTTATGTTGCAAAATTTTAGGCATATTCCAAACTCTCATTGCTCTGGAGTTTCCTAAACTTACTCACCTATTTTAAAGAACAATCAATATAAAAAAGCACCCACTGATTTCATCTCTTATCCTTAAAACTTTGCTCAAATCAGCACTTCATATGCAAACCAATCTGATATCAATATTATGTATATGGTGTTTTGTTTGACTATATTTCTGTGTGCCCTATATGCCTTGCACTCATGGAGGCCAGAAAAGTGCATCAGATACCCTGAGACTCTAGTTACAGATTTCTGTGAGACAACACGTGAGTACTGAGAACCTTCTTTAGGTCCTCTGGAAGATCAGCCAGTACTCCAAACTCTTGAGCTATCTCTTCGACTGTTATTTCATTAAAAAGAATTCAATTGAAGTTTAACTAAATCACAAATATAAGTATAATATAATATGCATATTTGTTAATAAGACGTTACATAAATTTTGGGAAACTAAACCAAAGGTGCCTGAAATTGCATCCTCAAATATCAAAATCTAGAAATACCTGGAAATACAATAAACACTTCCCTGGGGTATGATGAATTAGCCTACCTCAGAAAAGGAAGACTAGTCTGACAGCTACATTGTTTATCTATTACAAAGTAGGCCATTGATATTCTGTCTTGTAAAAGAATACATGTTAAATAAATAATCAAACTGTAATTACCTAGTAGGTAGGCCTATAGAATTTATGAACTAGAAAGTCGCATGGAGATTACCGAGCCCAGCTTTCTCATCTTAAACTGAGAGAGGTAAACTTGACTTATAAAGTAGAAAGTGACAGAATGACAGGAGAGAGGGAAGCATCCATACTTTGATTATTATTTATTTTCTCAAGTGAAATAATCTTGCCTGTCAGATATCAATATTTTGCGTTTGAAAATATGTCATCGGTCAATGTGCAGCATCCTGTGTTTAAATGTTTCATATATAAGACTGGGACAGACGAACATTTAGTATTTAATAGTACCATTCCCAATTTCCCACAAGAAATTGAAACCTACAACACTCAGAAAGAAGAAACTACAAATTCTCTAAACTTTTATATTAACCATTTATTATAAAATACATTTATTTGACACAGATTGAAAATATGTTATTTAAAGATTGTATTTTCTCTTCCCTTCACAATACAACCTAAGAAATATCATTCATAATAATATAAATTCAAACTCCATTTTGAGTGATGCCTATACTGTAGAACAGTTATAAAGTGAAATGAAAAGCTTTAATCATTTAGAGTAGCCTTTTAAAAAATAATCCTTGATATTTAATCAAGTTCAGTTTTCCCTACTCACGTTCCTTTCTCACTTTCCTTTATACAAATAGCAATAAGAGTGACAAAACAGGCCCGTATTCTCCAACTAGGACGTGTGGGATGCTGGGAAAGGAACTCTTCTGGGGAAAGAGATCTGAATGAAATGAGTATCAGAGTTTATGAAGAAGGTTTCAGGTCATGAACAAATTGTTAGTTGGATATTAAATATTGTTTATTGCCTTCAATAGTTAAGGCTTTGCTTGTTACTTTAGAGTACGTATGTAAACTAAACAATGAGCTAAATCATCAACTTATCTATATCATATCACCAGGAATTAATTTATATACTCTTTAGAAAGTTTTCAGACTCTTAAATTGACTTTGAAATAAGTCTGATAAATATTTCATGCATAAAATACACCATTTCGTTACACATCCCCTAACTTCTACCTGCTATGTACAATTCCACTTAGTATGGTTACCAACATTTTACCATTTAAAAGTACTTTTGAATAAACACCAGAAAGCAGAGTTTTATACTGAAGTTTAGAGGAAATCTAATTCTCTCTGCAGTGTTAATACAATGTCAATAATAATACTAATAATACAATATAAAGTTCAAGACAGAAACTATTCATATAGGTTAGTACAGGTTTAAATATAAGTAGCAAGGAAAAAGAATACTTAATACTTTCATAGAGGTTAGCAGCCCTTAGAAGAAACAGCCCTAAGTTATTACTTAAGAGGTGAATATTCATGTTCCTGAGAGAAACAAATCTAAATGTAGAGTAGGCATTATCACAAAACCTAGAATGAATAACCTGGGAAGAAGAGTGTAAAGAAGGGCCACATTTGTAGTATAAAATAAGAAGCAACCATTTTCTCCAAAGAGCTAGGAATTATGGTAGTGTTCCATGAAGCTTGCAGTTTCAAAGAGAAGAAAAAAACTTAAAATCCTCCACATCAAAATGAGACGTTTCAGTCATAACCGCCAGGTAAAATTACAATAATGCACCCAGAAGCCAAGTCATGTTACTAGTTTAATGAAAATATACAAAAAACTTAATTTTAAAGACATTGACCATTTCCAAAATTTAGGATTTTTCCTCCCTTTGAAACTACCAAATATTTCTTTCAGAAAGAGCCACAATATGCAAAATAGAACTGCAAAGTTCTATTAAAATTACTTTAATAAACCTTGCTTTCCACTCCCTCCTCCTCCTTCCAATGAGTTATAAATGTAGGTTTCTGGTAACCTACATCAGAGTGACACACTTACTTTAATTTGATGTTTGCTATTGGTAAAAATAATCATATTTTTGTCACATTGTGGCCGCCTCCCTGGAGGACTGGATTAGCTGAAGATGTTAAGACATTGCTAGTATTCTTTCTGTGTACTCAAGTTTAAAACTTCAAGGGAGAATACTACAGCAACATGGTCGAGCGCCAGCACAAGATGCTTTTAAAACCTGCACTGCCAACTTTTGAGAAACAATGACTGACTGAACACAAATGTATCTCAAATATGTTCTGAGTAGTAAGAAAATAAGACTCAAAATTTACTCAGATTCTCAGAGACACACTCAGTCCATGGAAAGATACAGGCAAGAACACACCTTACTTTTTTAAAGGGAGAGAAGACTGTTAAGAACAGAGGATCAGCTTCTAATGAACATAAATATCAATACTTGCAAAGCCCAAAAGCTTGTTTAGAATCCCTAGAATCTGTCACAGCAGTTGGAGGCTCATTTCTTTATAGAGTCTCCATTAGATTGTAAAATAGATAACAACAGCATCCCTGCACACAACCTTAGGAAAAAGCTTGCTCCTCAGTGTCCAATCTTAAACCATAAGACTTTCCAAATGCATAGCCGGTTCTACCTAATGAGTGCATTTGCATACATGAGACAAGTGCAACCCACAACATACACAAATGAAATCTGCTGTTACAATCAAAAGACAATATCCTGTACCAAACTCTAACAAAAACAACAGGGACCAAATGCTGTGACTATGAGCTGACACATGCTATCAACCCTTTATTTCTCAGTTTTGATCCTAGATTCAAAGTGCTCCTCACAGAGTTTTCAACATTCTTTTGCTATGAAAATATCACCACAACTTGCCAAAAGTTTATTTTGTTAATTTTCCTTACCCTGAGGAACCTGCTTTTTTTTTTTTGCAGGTCCACCCCAGAATCACATTGCTCAGTTCTCATTTCAGGTGCCTCTAACATTCTCTTAAAGAATTGTTTTAATTGCAAAACAGGATTTTTATGAGTGACTGAAAAGCACTCCCTTACCTTCTAAACCTGCTTCAATCAGCCCAAACTGTTCCAATAATTTAACAAAAAGCACAATGACGATCAGAACTGCTATCATTTCAAGCCCCTCCAAGTTCATGGTCAGCTAGGTCATGGTCCAGCCACAGCCACTGAGAAGCGCTCCTCACCCTGGCTTTCTTTGTAAAGCCATTAAACTACATTAAGAAGGCTACAGCTGGAGAAGGGAGGAGGAGAGTTGTGAGAGAGGAGGGAGAGAGGGAAAGGAGAGAGAGGAGTGAGAGGAGAGAGAGAGAGAGAGAGAGAGAGAGAGAGAGAGAGAGAGAGAGAGAGAGAGGGGAGTGAGAGGAGAGAGAGAGAGAGAGAGAGAGAGAGAGAGAGAGAGAGAGAGCAGTCGTCCTGTTTGCTGTATCCAAGGCCAGAAGTGGCAGCCTGATAAAGTCGAGCCTGTCAGAGGAGAATTATCAGAGTCCTTGTTTTCGTTATCACTCCCCCACAAGGAGACAGCCAGGCATGAAGTAGTAGCACTGAGACCGCGGAAAACCTAGGAGGTCTCGGTGTAGGTCCGGAGCAAGCCTGGAGGGCAACAGAAGCAGCTCGGCCAGGACTCCAAACCTCACAGGTCGGTGGAATCTCAGGGCTGGTCAGTTGCCTTGGAAACAGTGGAAGCGAAGCTGGACTCCTGCTGCAGACAAGACCGGAGCACCTTGTCATGAGAAGCAAAGAAAAGGGAAAGCCTGAACCGCCCACCGGCAGTGACAGCTTGCATTCAGCCGTTTCTGAAAGAGCTGTACTCTTCAGAGAAAACAAATGTGTGTATTTTATTCCAAGGAGTGCGGGGAGGAATGAAGCTGCTCAGCGTGGTTCTTCATGGGTCTGTTCTTTTCAATGAGTCGCTATTGGAATGCTCAAGCGTCTTACTCACTGAGAACTAATATTCTATTTGAGTAGTAACTAGTGTTTCAAAGTATGATATGCTCATAAATAGTCTCAATGTTTATTAATATTTTCGAGTTTACCAGTTACCTCCTTTGGTACTGGCTTGACTTTCAACTTAGGAACATATGCATTTAGCATTTACTACTTTGCATGCTTTTTGAAACAGTTGACATGCATTCGGTGCCATAAAAGTGTGAGAAGGAAAAAAAAAATGAAGCAAACGTTCTTTGGGTTTGCTGTGTCTTGTACAATGCTTTCTCCCAATGCTGCCTAAGTAGGTAGAGCAGACCCAGAATGAAAGACTGACTGAAGCAAAATAAAACACACGCAAACAAGCAATAACAGAACCCAGAGAGGAAATCACCCCAGTGATCCTGATGAAGTCTCCTACTCCACAGATGAGCAATCTGCAACAGACCAAGGGACACAGAAAGCGATTAAGGAGTACAAACTCCAGAGCCAACTAACCTGGATGCAGGATTAAAACCCCCTAGGTCTTATGTGCATGACTTCATGTCATCTTGCCTCAGTATCCACATTTGTAAACAGGGGTGTGATAGCAGCGCCGAGTTCAGGAGCTCTTTTGAAAAAATGAACTAAAAACAATTTCAGAGCAAAGGGATTTGCTTAACAGTAAAAGTTCTTGTCTTGGCATTAATATTCCCCTGCTTCATTCATATTTCTGAGGGTTGCTAGGGTAATTCCTCTAAGACTCAGCTTTTTACTCAGAAATCTCCCATGGCTTACAATTGACACACTGAATATAGCCTACGATTCTGTATACAGCCCCCTGGTGGTGTCCTTCCACTCAGGTAACCGCCTGAGGTTTGCCCTTCAATGTTTCTGTTTTCAGGCAGTCTATCTGCATCATAGCTTTGTTCTGTCTCCAAAATGCATCTTGGGATTCTCTGTCTCTAGGGCTTTGTTTACACCATTATGTCCTTTTGTTGGGGAAAAGAGAAACATAAAAACAAACAAAGAAAACACACAAACCAAAATAAAACCAGATTCTATCTATTATCTCAGCTTGTCAAGTTCCACAGATTATTTCATGAAAATTCTAAGACCAATAGTGGATACAATCTTTTCCTTGTGTGTACCTGTTTGTTGCTACTTTTACTACTTATGTTAATTACTTGATATTGTTAAGTCTTCAGTGTATTATATTATAGCTACTATAATGCATATTCTTTTCAATAAAATATTAACTTTGGGAGGAAATAAATCATGACTTCATTGCCTGTCTTGACAATATTCTCCTACCTAATTCTTCTTAGAGGCCTACTTCTCACTTCACAGATGTTTATTAGATTATTCTGGTCACCATACATTAAGCAATTACTGCATACTGGATGCTCTACATATATTGCTTCCTGATAGCCACTCTGAATGTAGGTATAATTAGACAGCATTTTCAAAGGGAGCATGAAGCCTCAGAGAGCTTAATAAGCAGCAGGCTTAAGGTCATAACCCTGGTAAATGGCAGGACCAAGATTCAAACTCTTGTTCATTTAATGCAGACTGTTACGCAGCCCTGTTATTCCACACAGCTTTAAATGCATTAGAAATTCAAACATTGGCACAAGGTCTTATGGGCCTAAGTTAAAATTGATATTCACACTGACCCTCCAAAACATTTGGTGACATTCTAATTAATCTATTAACCCCAGTAACTTTAGAAGTTGAAATGTTACTGAACTAGTAGTTTAATTCAGGATTATTGCTTTCTGGTGATTCTCAGAAGTATTATTACATGAGCATGCATCCTGTGTGGCTGCTAAAAGGGTTTTTCTGTGTTTCTACTACAATGAATTGTAAGATCCCTTGATTCCTCCATAGACAAATGTCACTGGTCAGTTTCCATGTGCTCTCCTACAAGCATGATAGCCTAGGGTTGGGAAATGGATGGCAGAGAGCTTGTGTAAAGTACCTAAGTGGGGAGGGAGTCTCTACTCAGCATGAGTGCCACAATATAAGACCCCTTGGTGCTACATTGTCTTTCCAAGAGCTTACCAGTTTCCAATTCTTACATAGACCTTTTGACTTCAAACTTTTGTCCTGGATGTTTCCTCTTCCAAAATTTTTAATCCAGATCCCCTGAATAAGAGACATTATTTGGATTTTGGCACCAAAATCCCTATCCAAGAGCTGCCCTTCTTATCTCAACACTACAGGATACAGTATTTCTCTTCCTGGTCCCAGAATCATAACCACCTGAGTCTCTGTCATTTTCATCAAAAATACTGTCATCAGGAAGCATGCATGTTTGTTTACTTGCTTATCAAATGTCACAACTGTAATTTAGAATGTCTCTAGGATATTCACTTCTGTTGATAGGTTAGAGGTTACAATCAGTTGCATTATCAATGGTGACATCAAGTGGGAAATAATACCTGGCACAAGAGAGGCTAGGTATTGGAAAATGAGAAGTCTGACTAATACTCATACCTTCTCTAAGAATCCATCAGCTCTCTCAGTGATCTGGCACAAGCAGATTCTTTATGATGTAGGGTGCTGAGCATGCCTCTGATTCCTATAAGTCCACTGTACTATCTACTAGGATTTCTTACCCCAAGGCATTGACAAAGTCTGTCATATTAGGGCAGATTTCCATGACCTGTCTTTAGGGTGAGCTCTGAACATTGCAAGCTGAGGTATCTTCACTATGTTGTGTGCCAAAGATTTAATGTGAATATAATTTGTGGTTTTGCCAGTGTGACCACTGAAGCAATATCAAGAAGGAATACAAGGAAGTCTCCATATCCAAAATTTCTAAAAATCATTGCTACAGAAGGTGAGAAGTAGCTTAGAAAAGACCCAATCCTGTCATTTAATTTTCAGAAATAAGGACACAGCAGTATAAGTAGGAAATGTGACTTAGCTATATTTGTAATTCTAGCTTCAAGATATAAGCCTGCATTCAATCTAACATATTATTCCATTATCTCCGATTTCTGTAGTCTTTTCTATATCACCTTTTGTAAAGAGAAACATTGATGTAGCCAATTGACACAGAAGAAACATTGACCTCATTCAAGGCAAAGCCAATACTTACCTTCTTCAAATGAATGAGAAGAAAGATAAATGGTGATACTATTTTGAAATGATACTTAATCTATATGGAACCATGATTTGCCCAAACATTGTCAAAGCATATAAGCTGACCCAGCCCTAAACTATTTTTAAAAAATGGTAAACTCTTCACTGTCATCTTTTAAGAAGAGAGAAGAAACTTTGGAAGGGTAAATAAACTTTTCCAAGTCAGAATCCAGTGAAGCTGATGGTTGAGTACTTATTGCTATGATGTTGCTCCTAAATTCTGAAAAGCATCCAGCCATGTATGGAGCATATGATAAAACAAACATCACCAGAGTATAGGGGCCAACATTTAATTGTAGACTTTGAAAAGATCCCTTGAAATTGACTAATTAATAAGATTTCAGACACAAGAAAATTCTATTCATCCACATTCTAGGTGAGTAGGTGGGGTAAAGAATGACTATGCTATGGTATAAGATAAAAGGAATGATGTTGATACAACTTTAATAAAACTATCTACATTTGGTCCTGGAAAGATAGCTTGGTCAATAAACTCTGAGTTCAATGCTCAAAATCCATGTTATAGAAGTGTGACCTGTGTCTAGAATCCCAGTGCTGGCAGGTAGAGACTGGAAGTTCCCTGTGGTTCATTTTCCTGCCAGTTTATGGAAACTGTCAAACTCCGGGTTCAGTGAGAAACATTTTTGAAAACATAAAGTAGACTCTGATTTAGAAAGACACTGGACACTACCTCCATCTTCCATGTTCATGTACATATACATGCACATATACAGCTGCTGGCATATTCAAACATGTAAACATGTATGCAAATGACCACAAGCAAACAGATGCACTCAGCATGTAGCCCATGAGATTCAAGAGAAAGTAACACCTAAGAGAAAGGATTGGAACAGATCCAAGCTCTAACAGAAGACTCTATAGAAGATCTCTGCTTAAGAAAATAACAGGTGGATAAGAGGTTAATACGTGAGTCTTCTAGTTAAAATAGTTTCACAATGTAACTTTCAGGATGTGTGCACAGAGCCCATGACAACAATGAGGTTAACCTTTGCCTGTCACCAGAAAAATGAGCACATTTAATTAAAGATACTCTTATTATTGAAATTCTATTCCTATATATCCCTATAGTGCAGTTTAGTCAAAATCACCACATACTGGAAGTAATAAACTCATTTCTGCTTCATTTTCAGCTATATGGCTTTGGAAAAACAAAATAAAAGCAAAAAAATCCTTACAAAATGAGATGGAGATGGCCTTTGATGACCTGAGATAGAAAAAACAGGGATTCTGGTTACTGCTTTCTCCTTTCCTTCTCTTTCTTTCTTTATTTCTACCTTTCTTTTTCCTCCCAAATTGGGTAGGGCAATCAGCATTCTCTGTCCGTTTTGCGGGGGGTCTCAATTACTTAGACTGAGCATATACAAGCTTCTCTCAATATGTTCTTCATTACACATTGTTCATTCATTTGTCAAAGCTGTGGTTTGGGTACTATATATTCTGATATGGGTCATAAAAATCCTATCTCTGCTACTTACAAAGCTTGGAATCTATTAAAATGAAATGAGAACCTAAATAATGTGTAGAGTACAATAGGATAGTTGGCTAAGCATGTCACATAGACCCTCCCACTGAAGTCTCACACAAGCCTCTGAGGAAATGTCAGTCTTACTTCCATCTTACCAGGTAAAGAGAAGAACAAACTTAGTGGGTTCGAGTAGGAACACCTACCTAAAAGTTTACCTAGATCTGACTCTAGAGATCACAAGTTGCTGTTGTATTAAATGCAATAATGACTGCAGTCCCAAGCAGCAGGGGAAAAAGTCTGTAAAGGAACATAGAAATACCACCACATTGGAGAGCTCACATAGGAGTTAATGCCAGTGAAGACGGAAGACTAGACCCAATGCTAGGGATATCTGAGTGTTTTACCGGCTGGTTGGATGGTTGGCTGCACAGGAATGGTAATTTATATTACATGAGCAGTGGAGAAGAAAATTAGGCTTGCTAGAGCATTTACTCAGAGCCTGGAAATCTTAATATCATCTAGACTCCTTGCCTAGGTGATCTGTGGAAGTTTTTCCCTCTCTCTTAGCAGGCAATGTCCCATTCAAACACAGAGTGGGCATCAGTGGATACTTCCTTGATCCAAGAGAAGCAGGGCTAAGGGTATTCACTGAGCAAATAAAAAATTGATTTGATCATACAAAATAAGCAAAAAATAATAATGTGTCAGATGAGACATTTATTATTTCAATATTATGACGAGACAGTGATCCGGGTTTATGGAACAGGCACTAAGAAGAGGAGGATACCAGATTGCCAGAGGTCTCACTGCTATGTTAGAGTCGTGTGATTGTGCAGTGAGTGACGGAAAGCACTCAGAACAGAGACCACCACATTGTAAATTCTAATGAACATTAGCTAGAATTGTTGCTATTTGTTGAACCCTTTTATACCCAGATTGATATTCTAATGACTTTTATGACTTATTTTAATTAATGAATATATCTCAATGAGCTTATAACTACTATTCTCAACTGCTGTGCAGATAAAAAAGGAGGTATCATCAGTGAACTTGGTACTCTAGAAAATATCTTGCTTGTTCCAGTTCATAAGATTAACCATCATCTACAACAAAGTCAAAATTCTCAATGTCACATAAAAGGAACATACAAAGATGCTGATGGAAAAATAATTTAAGGGGTGAAGTGACTAAAGAACTCATGAAAAATTGGATATGATAGAATATGTTTGCATTACCAGTACTCCTACAGCGAGATAGAAACACAGACAAGAGCAACCCTAGAGAAAGATTTAGTTTTCCTGGCTTATACACACGCAAACAACAAAGAGAAACCTTTTCTCAAACAAGATGAGTAGCAGGAAAGTAGCAAGGACTGAAACAAGAGGCTTTTTCTGACCTCCATACTAGTGCCATAGAACATATGTGTACGCACTCATAAATACGTAAGCATGCAACATACACAACATAACAATTAACCCCCCTCAGTTGCCGTGCCTCACCCTCCACTTTGCATAACTAGATCACATCCTTAGTGGGGAGGAAGCAGTTACATTATATCCAGGTTTCAACAGGTTTTGTTTTATCCTGAGACACAAGAACAGTGACAGAGACACACAAAGCCTGTCATTTAGTGCACCGAAGGTAAATGGGAACAATGTAGACCAGAGCAAGGCTAATGCATTGACAAGAGACAAGTAATTGCTTTAAATGGGAGTGCATAAATGTTAGTATGGGTCAGAATTATATAAGCATCTTTCTAAATACAAACTACCATTTTTCCCAGAGATACCGAGTTAACAGGTCTTACATAGGTAGAGTCTGCAAATCTCCATATTTATAGGTCTTTAATACAGGACCTCTATAGGTCACACCACGGAAACCACTGCATTGATCTCCCCAAACATCCTCAACTGTACAAACAACAAAACTTCCAAGGAGATCTTCCCTCAGAGCTTAACAAAGCTTAGTGGGGTAAAACACTTGACAAACTCAATATAGCTAAGAAAAGGTAGAAAGGGGGACCTTCCATTTGGTTCTTAAATTTCTGCAATTTGATTATTTTTTTTTTTGACAAAGAGGAAAAGATTTGTAGGACTCATTTATAAATGGATAAAAGTTTCTTTTTCATATTTAAAGTCATATTCAATGGTTTGATTCCTGTATTAATGACAGCTTTAAGCCTCTAATGAATTTCAGATGCAAACTTTAATGGAAGCAAAGCATATAAAATGTCCCATGGTTTTCTGCCTTGCTTCATATTGTGTCTTCCATCGTGGGTCTGATTCTGGATCATTCATGCTTTATCTTAGAATGTATTTGGTTAGTTGAGGGAGTAGTGTTCAGTACTAGTATATAGTACTAGGGTAGAGGCACCTTAATATTAACTTATTCACCATGCAGAGTAAATAAATACAAGCTGATTAATACATGTGTTTGGAAATGTGATGCTGGTGTAGACAAAGCAGATATTTCTCCTTTGAATCTAATGAAAAAAAAAAAGCCAGCAGTCACAGTGACCCTTTCATCATTATCCCACAAAGGCCAATTTTTACCTTAATTAAAACAATCAAAGTAACAAAAGTTGTCTGATGCATAATTAATTTTTTATAAATTACTATAAATCTCAAATAATTGAAACAAGATTATCTGTGAGATTCTTGAACCCAGGATCAATTTCTACAGAGTTTAGTTCTACATAATGTCAATATTTGTCCTATCTATCTATCTATCTATCTATCTATCTATCTATCTATCTATCTATCTATCTTATATATATATATATAATTAGATTTCATTCCAGATAGTGTCCCTTCTAACCAATTATTTCTCATTATATCTGAGACTGTATACTTCCTCCAAATAATATGGTATGAAATTATTTACTTTTTTATGATACCCAAGAAATACACAAAAAATAATCTATAACAATCCTCTTGACAATTACTTGTGCTGCCTATATCTTGTAGTTTAATTGTTAATAACTCTAACTAAATCAGTTGTTAATAATGTCAATTTTCAACAGGAATATTTTGAATATAATAGTCATGAAAATCATATTAAGTCAAAGCTAAATTTGAATAATAATCAAATATATATTTTATTTGAGAAGCATATACAAGATACGGCATTAGTAAGGCCACACTGATGAGAAAAATCACCAACTAAAAATGATAGAGTGATAGTGTTAACGATAAAGCTTTAGGAGTGAACCACATGGCATGATATCCTAACTTTATTATACCTGAAGCCAGACACGTATTAGAAACACTTTTGTGGGATCATCAAAACAAATCCCTCGGGCAAGATCCACTGGTATGTAAATTAATAATGACGCCTCTCTAATTCACAGTACTGTCACACATTATTTCCTTGTTTAAATAAATTTGTTTACCTTTTAAAGGTAGCATAGAGCAGTGGTTTTCCCTTTGGCAGTTTTTACATGTATGTCATTATACTTTGTTACTTTTAAATAACAGAGACATGTCTGAAGGAACACGTCATTAAGTGATTTCATCACTTCAACAACATCATAGAATATTCTGACAGAAGAGCAGATTGCTGCTTACTTGGCCTAGTGCTTGTCTAGCTCTTATTAAGCACTTGGTTTGATCCAAAATATCTTGTGAGTGCGGTATGTTGGCACACATCCCAGGAGTACCAACAGGACAATCAAAAGTTCAAGACCACCTTCAGCTACATATCAAGTTCCCACCCTTACCTACTGGAGAGTCAAATCGTATATGGCAATCAGAAAATATGCCTCAGTGTGGTCCCATGATGCTAGCAAAAGAGAAGTTAACCTAAAATGCAAAGTTCCCAATGACTTACCACAGCACACTGTTTTCCCGGAAATGATTGTTCTTGAGAAAAATATGCTGGGGAGGAAGAGTGGCTCAGTGTGTACAGATGCCAACAACCAAAATTGATGACCTGAGTTCATTTACCCAGGATCCACATGTTAAAAGGGTACAATCCACATCTGCATGTTGCCCTCTGATCACACGTGTACTATAGCATAAACATGCACACATACAAACATGTGCACACAAACCAATAAACTCTAATAACATTTTAAAATGAAAAAAATGATTCACATACTAATACAATGATAAAAGGTATAGTATAATAATGTAAGTTTTCATCAGTAATTTTCAAACATTTATGTAGAAGGGATAATATAAATATAAAATATATAAAATATTTTATGAGTAGAAGTGTATGAAGGAAATAGATGGCTTATTTGCAGCAGCTTTTGAATAGCTATGATTTCACAAGCAACATAAATCCTTAGTCTCCATTACAATCTTGAGGGTCACCATTGTGGATGAAACCCATCACTTACTAAAGATTTGCCATCAACAGTTGGGTTTTCCTACTGTTGCATAGCCAGTTAACATAAACAGAGTGATTTGCAGAACCACACATGTTAGATTGCATTTTCCATGGTTGAAGGATCTTGAAAAGTTGAATTTCCTAGTCACTCATGTATCAAAAATAGACACGGTGACTAAAGTCCAGAACCCTCATCTGATATCACTGTTTACTTTACAAACCTTACTTCTCTGTGTTTGTATGTGTGAGGCCACTAATTTCTTGCTGTATGTTGACTAGGGACAACCTTATAATTTGTTGAAAGGAAAGAGAGAGCGGTCGCTTGTTGATTCCTGGCTGCCCGACTAGCTTAGACCCGAAATAATCACACAGAAACTATATTAATTAAATCCCTATTTGGTCCATTAACATTAGTTTTTTACTGGCTAACTCTTATACTAATTTAACCCTTTTCTATTAATCTGTATATTGCCACGTGGTTGTGGTTTATGGGGTATAGTTCCAGCATCTGGCTCTGGTGGGCTACATAGCTTCCTGCCCTTCTATTTTTTCCAGCTTTCAGTTTAGTCTTACCTGCCTTCCTAAGTTTTGTCCTGCTATAGATCCAAAGCAGTTTTTTTATTTATTAGTGGTAATCACAGTATACAGAAGGAAATCCCACATCACCCCCTGCTGTTTAAATAAAAAAGCTTTATTTTTAACATAGTAAAATTACATATAACAAAACAGTTATTAAGCAAGAATTGCAGTTATAATATTTATATCTACTTTATCTTTTATCATAACTAAAAAAAACTATAGCTATAACTATAAATTTTTTAACTCCATCAAAGACTCCAGAAGGATACAATATTGCCTAAGTAAACAGGAAGTGCATTGTAAGCATCTTCCAAAACTCTAGAATTGAAAGAGACATCTTGCTACCTGGATAGTCACCCATTATCTGCACCTTGGAGATCCATCTTTATTCTACAGGCCCATAATATCTAGCAGACTTTTCCACAAAGGAGGAAATTTTAAAGACAGTTTTGTTAATACTGGCAGTTTGTAAGTCACTTTTTTTGTGTGTCATGAATGTGTCTTCATAAAACTCTTAATACTTCTGGGATTCACTAACTTTAAAATTTGCCCCATCGCTTGATGTCATAGTCACTGTCGTCTGACATTGTTGTCATGGAGTCATGGCAGTTCTATTAAGTACTGCATTTTTATAATATAAATCCTTTTTGGATACTTTATTGGCTCAGTAGGTTTGCAGCAACACCAACGCTTAGCCTTGGTCATGTGACCTCTAAATTACAGAGGTTAGTCACATTTTAGTCACCATTGAATTGATATATATATAAAATATGGTAGGGCACACAAATTAAACAATAAGCAAATATCATTGTAACCAGTGTTAAATTTGCCTGAGGTAGCCATTACAGTTATGTTGATCTCAAAATGTCCCAAGAATCTTGCGCCATATTTGATCGCAAGCGTTCTTTCAGTGCCAGACTCTAAGCTTCTATGACAGCTTCTTCTCACTCTTGTGCCCGACCCTCAGCATGCTCTTGTCAGTGTGATAGGAACATGTCACTCTCTCACTTCACTTTTCAATCATATCTAACTCGCTATGGAGTAAAATTGCCAAGTCACTGAGAATTACAGAATCACAGCTCTGGTCTATGGATGACTTTCCAGCCTTGCCTTCTGAGAATTACCTGCCATTTAAGCTTCAGGTTAAGTGATTTTGTTCATGTCTACTGCTTCCCAAGGCTTTCTCACCAATTGCCTTCTTTTCACTGTGTAAGAGTCTTAACTGCTGTCCCTTCAAAATAAAAGAGTTGGTTGCCACAATATCTGCTCTACGATACCATGAGCCCATGGAGATTGGATTCACATCTTATTTATCTTTCTTAATTCAGTATTTATATATAGATTCACATCTTACTTATCTTTCTTAATTCAGTATTTATATATGTGGCTAAAAATAGATTTGATCAGGAAATATTTCTGTTTATAGATAAACCATGGGAGGAAAGAAACTGGGAAGCACTGAACAACACCTTTCTGAGGAATTGTTCATGAAATCACCATATATGGAATCCAAAATCAAAAATTAATTTTTCACAGGAAGCACTGTGTGTTTCTAAAAACAACAAAAATGGCAAAAGTTACCCATGTTTGCACCCTGGTGTGAATTATTGACACTTTTGCGAATGATAAATAAGACCTGATGGCACTAAGGAATAGAAAGGTAGAGATGTTGCAACTCAGTTTGTCAGCAAATTCAGAAATATGACCAAGAGAAAAGCCACCTGAATCAGGAAGTTCATAGTGCATCAAAGCCAGTACTGAATACGCTAAAGCAATTGTTATTCTACAAAATTGTACTTTTTTTTACTTTCTAGTTAGTGTTTATTGTGATTAAAATGCACATATGTATCATCTTAAAATGATAATTTACTAACAATTGTCCAATGATGTATTAATCGTTCTAAATTGTTATTATCAACATCATCACCATCATCATAATTATTGATTTTATTTTGTTTGATACAGAGTTTCAGTATGCAGCCCCATTGGTCCCAAACACCTGATCCACCTGCCTCAATCTCATAGGTGCTGGAATTGCAGGTATGTATCACTGTGCCCGGCTTTCCTTTTATCTGGTTAAAACAAACTTCTACAGGTCAATGCTGGAAACAGCTGGATCAAAATTTCGTATATCGGATTTCTAAGGAGTCCCAAATCTTAATATGATTGTTGTCTCTGGCAACATCAATTTGCTCTTATGAGATTCTCCAGACTTCACTATTATTGAGGGAATATTTAGAGTATGTGTGGAGAAAGTAGTTTAGAATTATTTTAAAGTGGAAATGCTTGGTATTAGCAGAGGAAAATATTATCAACCTCTCAGGATTTTTGAGTTTTTTAAATTGGCTTAATAATATTTTTGAGTTGATCAACTTTCAATTTGCATGTCAACTACTTTTTATATAGCTTTGAAATGCTGATGAATTTAATATACACTTAATCAAAACATTTTGATTAATTTAGGAATCACCCTGGATAGTTAACATAAGATCATATTTGCTATTTAGTATGTACTAAAATTAACTTTTAGTCATTTTTCTTTTGATCCTTTAGGGAAAAAAAAGAAACTTTGCTGAGAAAGCAAATGGCCAAATATATACTTATATCCATCAGAATTTTCTTTATTTTAGTAAAAGACAACTCAAACAAGCTAGCAAATGAAGCATTGTTTTTATCATAAATAAAAGTGGCAAGTCATGGCTATATAAAACAGCAGGCAAATACGTGCCTGATACCAGTTCACAATCATCAAAAGAGTACATGTTTGGAAGCTATGCATTGACTCCAGCATAGCCATTATTCAGCATGCTATTACCTGAGTTTTTGGGATTATCTTTTACCCCCACTTGCAAGCTCTTGCCTTGCCCACTGCACCACACACAGGATGTCCTTTGGATCAGCTTTTCTAAGCTCTGTACTGGTAAGAGCAACAACAGATGGAATTTTCAGAGCCATGTTCTGTTTGGCAAACTCCTCTGAGAATGGTGGATGATTAACGCCATTTGTACACCTCTAGGAGTTTGATAAGGAGCTTGGCAGTGCTTTCTGAGCCCCACATAGCACCTTTCCTCTTCTGCCTGGCTGAGCAGGACATAAATGGATTCCTGGAGCTTGATGTGACTGTCCAAGTTTATACCTGCACATTATCTCCTCCTACTTGAGAAGAAAAAAAGATTCTGGAAAATGTGTGATATTCTCCAGTGACCTCACTGCTCTGTGAATTGAGACAAAATCCAGCTTTTTAAAATTGTAAGAATCATAGTTTTTTTCCCCATAGTATGTTACCTCTTTACAATCCTGTAAAATGTTTCAGAAAAGGGGGATGGGAAGAAACAGACAGGTAAAGTGATGCAGAGGCCATGCCACTGTGCTCATTGGCTTCTATAAAAACAAAAGGGGAAAGAGACAGAGTGAATCCATATGGAGAATAAGCTTTCTGTATTGTCAGCGAATTTTAATTATATGTTATCCTCGCCTTCATTACCTGGGGCAATTAGCATCCTGTGAGTTAAGCCCATCCATAAAATATTTTTCTTGCTCGCTGGGGTAGAAAGGATCTCTATAATTCTATTTGATAAATTGTGTCTTAGAGTCACAATTTCTTGTCTTTGAGAGATTGAAGTTATTTCCTTTCTATTTTATCAGCTATTTCCTTCTGTTTATATAAGTTTGAGACTTGGGTACTGTGTGTATTAGGGCTTTGTCATTATTACATCATTCAATGATGAAAGAGAGAGTGAAATAATACATTTTCTTCTTTCTAGAACCCCGTTGCTTGTGTAGTATTTCTTGACAATTGTTCTTGTAAGGTGAAGTTTGTGGGTGAACTTGAGATTTGTTTGTTAGAAAAGGACCATAGGGAGAAGCTTATGTTTCTTTCCACAGGTTTAATCCTTTGATTTTTACATTGTTAGTGAAAACCTTCTCAAGTTTATGTTTTTCCTGCACACAGGACAGATGAAGAGTCATTCAATTTGAGACTGTTTAGAATAGAGTTATACTTAATCCATAAACAAGCTAGGTAGAAAGCTGAACGCACTCCTATCTAGGGAGATAAAAAGCTACTCTGAGGTTACTAAATTGGTAGGGACTGTGTATATCTATGAGGAATGAATTACAACTCAAGCATATGGCACAACGAGGTGATTTGAAGAGTAAATTTGTGACATAACTCAGGAAAAAAAAACAACACATGAAAATACATGCAAGATAGTTCAAATTGTCATATGGTACACTTTGCTCTATTTACTGGAAACAGGGAAAAAAATGCTAACGGTGAGACTAAAGGAAAACCAAAGCTGTCCGCTCTCACACTCTGAGTAATTTCAACTGAATTTGCAACAATTCTTATCATCTATTTGTAATCACAAAAACTCGAACAAAAAATATCATGTGTCAAACAGATTTAAGGAAGATCAGTCCACAGACACATGTTAGAGCATGTAGTGACCCCTGTTCATAGCTCTACTCGGAATTTTTGTTCCAATGCATACAGCTAGGTTTCTCCTTATATCTAAGTAAACAGTTCGGCCCTGGTGCTCTCCTCTCAATTACAGAAACCCTCATTATTACTTAGAAAGTTTCCTAGGATGTTGCCTTCCTCAATCTCTGAAAGTTACTGTCTCCTGGGTGTCTCATAGAAACATATATAAATACTCATTACATATTTTTCAATTTTCTTTGATCTTTGAATTGCCTAGTGTTTGTTAAACATCAGTGCATACTAGATTCCTTTCAAGGTGAATCACCTGCTGGGCATAAGCACATTTATTCACCTATCAAAGATACAAGGAAATACAAACATACTGGATTGCAAAAAGGCAGCTCAACCATTAAAAAAGGAATAATACTTTATGTTCGTATTCTTTCAAAACCAGCTTAATCATATAAATAAATAGCAAATCAATGTCGCTAATTTATAGCCAGCAGTGTTAACTATCACAGAAGAGAAAAGAATGTCATTAAGTAGAGTAAATATGTGATTGTTTCATCAGCTAAAAATGTATTGCTTTGTGAATTTTTTTACTAGTTATATGATGTGGGCTATCCTTCTGTATATGTGTTGCTTTTACTGGTTAATGAAAGAAACTCCTTTGGCTTATGGCAGGGCAGAATATAGCCAGGCTGGAAGAAATATTTAGAGAGAGTAGGCAGAGTCCATATGTTGCTGCCAAATGAGATAGACGCTGGAACTTTACCTGTTCCACAGCTTTGTGGTGATACACAGATCAATAGAAATGGGTTAATTTAAGATGTAAGAAGTAGCTAGGTATACACCTGAGTCATTGGCCAAACAGTGTTGCAATTAATATAGTTTTGTGTGATTATTTGGTTCTGAGCAACCAGGAAATGCAAGAGCTGCCTCCCCTTACAGTTAGGTTTATCTGTATTTTGTACATGTTTATGAACATGACTAAAAAAATATATTCCTTGATGTAGTTCATAACTGAAAACCTTGCTTTCTGAACCGCTATCAGAGCACTTGGAGAGTAAATAAATTTCTACAGATAACGTTAATGCAACTTCAAATGTATTTACTGATAGAGATAATACACTGAACCGCAAATGCCCTATAAACAGAACAAATACCATTTGATCTGATAAGCCTGGGTTTTGTTATGGAGGCAAGTAAGCACACCTCAGAAGTACACTGCGCGACTGAAGGGTGACAATGTAACAAGTATAATTAACAGATGGTAAGGGCTGTGCTGGACAGGAGCTTAGCTTCTCAGGAGTCAGCTGACCCTGCTCAGGAGCTGGCACATTCAGCAGCTAGCCGGTTCCGTAACTAGTGCGGTTTGGAGCTCACTGCTCAGGAGTGAGGCTGCTCAGCAGCTAGCATGCTTAGACTACCCTGATGAACAGGCAGCTTGCCCTAGAGACAGGGCATTGAGTAGATACATTGCTCAGGAGATAGGATGCTGAAAAGGAGTCTGACCAGAAGATAGCATGCCTAGGATAAAGCCCTCTCAGGAGCTAACCTGAACAAAAGATAACACTCAGTAGCTAGCATAGTAAAGTACGACGAATAGCTTGTTTGGGGGTTTAGTATATGCAGGGACCTGGCTTTGTATTTGCTTACTCAGGAACTAGCCTACTTGGGCCGTGGCAGGCTCAGGAACTTAGGTACACAGGAAATTGGCAAAGAGTAGAGACTAGAGAGAAGGATCCTGCTCTTGGGATTACTGTATTTGTTATTATCCCAAGGCCAGTGAGCTAAGTTGAGGCATTTTTATACCCGTTATATTATGTTAGTGGGACATCTAGGAAAGGAACTACAAGGAGACACTTACTTAAGGTGCCCTTTGTGGTCCGTTTCCTCACTCTAGCCTGTACCTTTTTCAGGAGAAAGGTATTATTAATTACGTGTATACAAGAGGAATTATCTAGAATATAAGTGTGGAAGGCTCAAATTCAGTTAACTTTGGATTTAAAGGTGGTCCTCTGACCTTGGAAAAAGAATCATGTCTTTATCTAATTCAGAAACCTTTTTTAGTGCCTTACTCTGCATGAATTTGCAAAGTAGTGAATTGGCAAGATAAACAACCCCAGTAGACTTATTTGTTATGAAATGTTTGTTCAGAAAAGAGAAAAAAAATAAAAGCCAGATGCAGTCAGCAAGGTTTCAGCCTTGAATTCCAGCATTTTATTAAGGTATTCTCAGAAGGACAGGGACAAATTGAAAATCATTTAAAGAGTGATAAGGGAAAAGAAAACTTGATTTATGAGGCCAGATTTAAGGTGATAAACACCTATTACCAGGCTAAGAATTATCCAGGCGACATGATAAGAATCTACAAATATTGGGAGAGTATGAATGTGGATAATAGAGAAGATTTCTTAATGTTTTACAAGATAAAGCTGGCAGGAATAAAATGTTCAACTGAAGAAGATGCCAAGAATATTTTTGGGCCAAAGAAGAAGAGAAGAAGGAGTCAACCGGAAAGGCTAAAGAGGAGGAGGAGGGAGATAAGAAGGGAAGGAAAAGGAAGGGGGATAGCAAAGAAACTAAAATAGAAAATACCTGAGGAAAAAAAAGTAAAGAAATAATTAAAGTAGGAAGGGAGAGAGAAGAATGGAGACATTTTTGTCATGTACAGGTGGGTAATTTCAGCTACCCAGGAGGCCAAAGCAGGAGGATATCATTCTCAAAATTAAAGGGGTGGTGGGGTGGATTAAGTTTATATCCTCATTCTTGCATAGATTTCTCTATCAAAAGCAATGACAAGATATAATATATACGGAAAGGAAATATGTGTTAATCATACTTTAATAAATAGTGTTCATGGATGACAAATTAAAAACACTATAAAATATAAGCAACTATGGTTAGAGGAATTAGCAGGAACTACTAAAAAGCAAAGAAATAAGAAAGGAAGGGAAAGAGGGAAACAGGAAAGCAAAGAAGGGAAATGGATGGGAGAAAGGGGAACAATATTTTCTCATTTATTTATGAAAGAGAAGTCATTTCATTTTTGCAAGTTCTCAGGCAAAATGCAAATCTCCCTATGAATCTGAGTCAGGAAAGGGCACATCACCAAGCGTCTACTCTAGGGCACAACCCACCACTAAATCAGTAGGTGACAGTAATGGGAAGGTAAAGTGGCCATGCTGAGCCATTACTGCGATTAAACCCAGGACCTGGGTACAGGCTACTTGCCAATCCTGGACAAGACTGCAACCTATAACAGTTACTGTAATTGAAACTGAATTATACTGGTGACCTGGCACACATCTTTTCTGTAAAAAAGCTGGACATATAATATTGCTATTAAAATAAGACTATCTGAAAAACAGCCTATAGGCACATTGTTTTTTGGCTGGCACCTGACTTCATAAGCAATCCTTCTAGCTTCTGCAGTAAGTGTGAAGATATGGCAAAAATAAAGACTTTTAGATGAATCAGAAGGTGGATGCTGAGAAGCCATCAGATGTTACTGAATTAGGGCCATTGTTTTTACAATATATGAGCTTGACATTCTCAGTCTCCATTTCATAAATTAAAAATCCCAGGTCAAGAAAGTTGAATAATACGTCTTAAATTACTTAAATAATAAAAGAGGTCAAGAATAAATGGATTTTTAGGCTGCCTATTCTCAAAGTATATACGTTATGCCTACCCAGCACATAACACAAAAGAAACATGAAAGTTTTAAGTACTTAACTGAATTGAACGGATTGGATGGCACCTGAGATCTGAAAAGACTCATCAACAGTTTCTGGTCATGAGTCCATGAGACATGGTGAAATTTTCAGCAACTATTAAATTATGTGTGAACCAATTATGGCTGCATTAAGAAATGACGTTTTTTTTCTTTTGAAACTGTAGGATCTTTATCTCTTTGTCATCCTCTTAGTTATTCCCACCTGTATCAAGTTTTCTAACAACTTACAATGTCCTGACACCTGGATACTTTGAGTAAATGTATCGGAGTTACAGAATAGGTTCTGTAACTCCACATATTGTCACTCTGTATGATATCTGGGAGGAAACGTACTGATAAATAACACTGGAAATCAATATATAGTATTTGATGTCCTACAATAAAGAATGAACTGGGGTGATGGCTCAATGGTTAAGTATTTGCTGTATTCACATGGAAGCAGGTGGGTGTGCAGGTGACCTATAATCCCAGTGTTCATAGGCATACCTGAAGGAAGCTGGCTAGGTAGAGTATAGGTCAATTATGGGATCTAGTGAGAGATCGTGTCTCAACATGTAAGGTAGACAGTGACCAATGAAGATTCCTAATACCAACCTCAGGCCTCTACATATAGCATATACGTGTGTGCTCATGAATATTAAACACACATACACAAACATTTAAGGAAAATATAGTTTAACCTACTCCTACAAAGCACAGAGAAACAGGAGACAGAAGAACAGTACTTAGGGAGATAAAATATAAATGGGTAATTGAAACCTCACTTCTTCTCACATCCACTAGAATGGCTTCAGATGCGAAAATCCCTCTTTGAATAAGAACTTAGCATTTCCACCACCAAACTAAACAGGTTCCTTCTTCACAGCAGAGGGAACTCCTTAAAAATGGTAAATTCAGGCACCATACCCTGAAGCATCCCTTCTAGCTTAGGCCAGAATATGTAATTACACAAGAGCTGTTATTAACATTTCATAAATCATCTATTGGATAATTCAGGTGCTTAACACTGTTCGGGAGCACAGCTCCATTTTAGAAACTAATCATAATTGCAACAGCTGCATCACAGAATGATTAGTGCAGTGATAAAGAATGAGGATTAGTTCTTTAAAATGCATGGTTGTAGAAGCTCATGAATGGATAATGGTGGGTGCATCACATAATGAAACCTGTTAATCAGAATGAGTCTTAGAATTTCAGGACTACTTTGGAACCTCTGACTGTAGGAAATAAGAAAGAATTAAAGATGTAAAGGACTGTCCTAGCTTGATTTTCTGTTTCTTTGATAAAACACCTTGATAGACAACCACTTAGGTAACAAACGTTTATTTTAGCAAACAGTTCGAGTTTATAGCTAATCATTGGGGAAATCAAGGCAGGAAGTTCACCCAGCTAATCATATCACATTAATACTTGGGGCAGAGAGAAATATGTACGAATTCTCCCTTGCTTGCTTGTATTCAGTTTGCTTTCTCCACTTGTATGCAATCCAGAATGCCTCCAAAGGCATTGCCTGAAGTGGGTCTGGTCTTCTCATGTAAGTTAATTCAACTAAAACAACCCTTAAAGACACTTACACAGTTAAGAAAAACCTAGACAATCCCTTGGTAAAACTCTATTCCCCAGTGATTTAGGTTGTGTCAAGTTGACAATAAAGGCTAACAATCCCAAGGGCTATTGTTCATAACTTTTGTGCAATAGAATTCTGGTTATATGAATTCCAGGAATTAAACAGTTGCAGTATGTATTTTCCTACAGAAATAAACTAGAAAAATGAGGGATGTCATTCATTTTTTTCTAGTTTACATGGTTAAAGAAGTTTAAAGTATAAATCTTCTTGAGGAGAAAATGAGAAATAATTTCACATTTAATCCTAGGCAAATTTAATTGAAGTCTCATAAAACATTCCACACGAATAGTTTCCAACAAAAATTTGATGTCCTTAAAGAATAACGAGTTTTATATCTTCCTCTTCAAACATAATCATCATTGTCATTGAGCCTGGTCACTCCTGTCTCCTTTGAATAATGATACTTTGCAAATGAATCTCAGAGAAGTATAGTGGCTCCATCTTCCTCTGCAACTCTGTTTCTCCACATTGAGTTGTCTTTTGTTATTTTTTTCAGATTAGCCTCTGGATTCTTTTTTTCCTTTTTTTTAAATTTTTTCCATTCAAAAATTTAAACTTTCTCCCCTCCTCCCATTCCCCTCCAGCTCCCCCACTTACCCTCCTCCCTCCCCTTCCCCTGCCCTGTGGGAAGTCCAAGGCCCTCCCCCCTACATCCAGGCCTAGGAAACTTTGCATTCAAATAGACTAGGATCCTAAAAAGCCAGTACATGCAGCAGAAACAAGTCCCAGTGCCTTTATCAATGGCTTCTCAGTCATACCCCATTATCAGCCACATTCAGTGAGTTCCGTTTGATCGCATGCTCATTCAGGAGATCCCAGGTGTCTTGGGGATGTCCCCAGCTAGGTCCTTGGACAACAGAGCAGGGGGTGTCTAAACTGGCCTTGCCCCACTATCACACTGATGTTTATCTTGAATATCACCATAGAATCTTCCTCAGGCTACGGATGGAGATAGAGACAGAGACCCTCATCAGAGCAACCAACTGAGCTCCCAAGGTTCAGTTGAAGAGCGGAAGGAGGGAGAAGATGAGCAAGGAAGTTTGGACCGCAAGGGGTTGGTCCATCCCCTGAGACAATGTGCCTGCTCTAAGGGGAGTTCAACAAATACAGCTGGACTGGGACTGATTGAGTTGTCTTTTGAAAATCATTCTTTCACCTCTCAGTCAAACCTCTTCTAGCTAGCACTTCAGAAAAACCTCAATGACCGATGCAGGAAAGCGGCACCTATCCCTTCAAAGTTAAACATGAACCAGGCAACTACACCTCAGTGGATTAACTGAATGTCTCTGTGCCCTGTTCTTCTGCTCATGTTTCCCACCTCTAAATATTCTGTTCTAATTTACATGTAACACACTGTACTGTCTTCTCTAGCTCAGCTTCTCATTTTGACTCTTGTCAACTCTGACCCCAGTCTGCTTCTTGTTCCTTATGATTACACTAGTATTCGGTGTTTTCCTTCCAAAAGTCTAATACTTCATTGTTCCTGCTGTATATCTTATGCCTGTGTTATCTCAAAGAAAGTTATTCTAGTGTTCACTTATTAGAGTTGAATCCTAATAAATGAAATTGTGTAAGCAAAACTCCAGCAGTGAACTCACTTATTCAGACACCTACTAGTCTCGGAGTGCCTCATGGAACCTAGGCTTCAATCTAAATTTAGACTCATGTTGTTTACCTACAGGACGTCTCATGCTGCTTTCCTTCTCTGCCTACATACATTTCCCTGGTGGACTACTCTCTTCTACTTTGTTGCCTAATAATTCATGTTTATCTTAACTGTATCCATGCAAGCATTAGATTACTATGACATATCTTCTTGCCCTTAGATGTCTACCCCTTGTTTTGGTCATCAGAGCAACTGTAGCAAGGGATCTAAAGCCTTGGAATTTTCCCCAAGCTAAGAAAGGAAAATACTTGAGTCCCAGTATCAAGAGCACAGAGGAATAAATTGTCTCCTGAAAAAATATTTTGCATAGTTTTGACAAAACTTTAGATGACCTTTTCAGAGGGATGAAAGCTGATGTGATAGGCAGGACCACATCTTGTTCTGGACGACCTTTTCCTTTCTATTTAATCCTAAACCCCACGTCACTGGCCAAAGAACTGAGAGGGGTAAGTGCTTTATTTGTTCGTATTCTCAATGTAGGCACGCTGAAAAAAAAAATCTTTTTTTTTTTTTTTCATTTTGCTTTCCTTCATCACTTGTCTCTTACTGAGCCTAGCCTGTTAGGGCTGCCAGGGACCAGACTTTGGTCAAATCAAGCTCTGTTAGTTAGCATTCTCTCTGTGTTCATACAACAAGTCACAGTTCTGCTGAGTCTTCACCCAAAATCCACAGTTCTTCTCCAGTTCCTGTAATGCAGGGCATTGGGAGAGTTTTCTATTTCTTCCTGTTTGTCACTGCCCTTCCTCTTTATGTCTTCCCACCCCATCTACTTCAATATAAAAGTCTTGTTAAATGTATATCACCTCATTCTCTTAAATCACCAAATGATGTCATATTCTTCTTAGAAAAAATCTGAATTTATTATGGCTTGCCAAGCTTTGTCTAGATAACAATTCTAGCTTTGCTGAAACTCAATTGTTTTCTTTGAACTCCTTTAACATAAACCTTCTTAACTTCTCAGAACCCATGTATGTGATGTTCCTTCCTCTTCTGTTCTACTCTATCTTTTGCAGCATTTCTGTCTTTGTTCAAATGTTACCTTTGTAGAGAAATGACCCCCGATCTTGCTGTTTAAGTAGATGGTGCCTGAGTCTGAGAGATACACTTATTTTCTCAGTTCTGTTTTCATCAACTTGATTGCATCCTGCCAAATCGGATTCTTTAGTAATGTTTCCTTAAGGCTACAGAAAAAACTCCTCTCCAAAGTGCTTGGCCTGCAAACAGAAGTATCAAGTTCCTGAATCTACATAAAAAGCTGGGCATGGTGATATGTGAGTTTGTAATCCCAGTTTTCTGGAGATAGAGATAGGAAGATCCCTGAGCACTAACCAGCACAGCCTATTTAGAGAGATGAATGTCCTAATGCAATAACATGTCTCAAAAAGCAATGTGGCTAGCCACCTTGGGAAACAATATCTTTGGTTGATCCTTGGCACCTACACACACACACACACACACACACACACACACACACACCCGTCTGCATTAAACACACACACATGCACACACACATACATGCATACATACATATAACAACTTCTACTAACAATAATAATATTCTAGGTATTGTATTTATTTTTATCTTGTAATAAAAGTAACCATTTTTGCCAAAGCATTCATTTAATAACCATATTCCCATTTGGAAAAAGATAGACAATGACCAACAAATACTTAGTGATTAAAATGAATGACTTATCAAGCCTTGATTTGAGTTATGCTCTCTTCACAGAAGTTGATCTACACATTTATTTATCTTCTATATTGACAATGGTAATATCGGGCATGTAGTTTAATTTCATTTGACTAACACAGAAATTAAGTTCTCAAAATCCTAGACCAATTGTAGAGTCCAACCTGAGTTTCTGAATCTCTGTGGCTTGTTTCTACCATATAATCAAAACAAATCTTTAATATATTTATATTATAATTTAATATTTAAAAATGTTGCTTCAGTTTCAATTGTGAGATTTTTCTCCACCTGGTAAATTAAGAAGAAAAAAAATGACTTAATGATTCATCCTGGAGCTCTCTTCCATGATATAAAAAGGAGATAGAAAGAAAGAAAAAAAGAACAGCAGACTCCATCAGCACAGATCTCCTGCATAAACCTGCCACAGTAAATTAAAGATGTGTTATGGAGAGAGAATGGATGCTCTGGTGTGAGACTCATGGCTGGTGGCCAAAAAGCAATTTTCTACTGTTTCTTAATAACTCAGTCCAAAAACCATGGGCATTTTATACCACTATTTATCATATCACTTTAGAGATAAATTACAGGAAATAGCGAAGGCCTTATTTTCCTAAATGTACTAAAATTATTACAGAAGGAGTTCTTAAACCGAGTCCACTGTCTGGTGTCATTCACCTCCAGGAAGCAGAGACAAGCTTTTATGGTTGTGATGTCAGCTATGCACCCGTCGCATGCATGTGCTAGGCCTAGAACTGAGTTTAGGGCCAGAAATCAAGAGCTCAAGACTCCCCTCATCTTTGTGCATATTGTGTGGTTCTGAATCGATTCCTCAGTGACTTAGTAAAAATAATGAGATACTAGTGTCTGTTTTCTAGGATTGTGATCTGGAAGGAAAAATGTACGTACAGCATAATCCTCCCTGTGGAGTAGGCCCTAAAATAAAGAAGTGGGAATTTTTGACAATGCTCTCTTTGCCACAGATACCACGTACGTTGGGTAGAGGTAAGTATTCCATATTTGAAGGAGAAGCTGGGTCTGATTTCCATCTTTGAAAACTGCTTTTGTTGGATACAATCTGCATACTACAAAATTTAAGCATATATTGAATGATTTAATCAGATTAACAGATTTGCCTGACTATTGCTGAAATCTTAGCATTAAAACACTTTCACCACTCCAAAAGTACCCATGTATGAATTTGTGGTCACTTCCTTCCCATTCACAGTTCCAACCCAGACTATGGCCATTCTATTACCTTCTGTTTTGATTTGCCCGTTCTAAGCATTGAATACAAATTATACTGCATTGCTAAATACAGATATAACTCTGTGTTGTCTTATACCTGAGTGTGATTATTGGCACTTGTTACCTTATTCTATCCTTATAGAACATAGGCCAGTAAACAGACAGCTGAATTGATTCCAGCTTTTGCTCATTACCAATCCTGTTACTATAGTGCTTATTTAAAGGTACTTCTCTACATGGCTGTACTCATTTCTATTCACTTAGTTACTGGAATCTCTTTTCTTTATAACCTCAGCACCCTAGCAGGAACAAGACATTCTAAACTGTGGTACTTGTGTTCCTCCCTTCACTTTTATGACTACTGAACCAGGGGGCCTCACAGTAAGTAAATTCCCAGGAATCCTGTTCCTGGGGAAGAGAAGGCTTGGAATTAGGCAGAGAAGGCACTTTTCTGCTAGAAAGAGATTTCGTAAGCTCTGACAGAACATCTGATCATCTTAAAGTCATACTACAATGGAATGAAAACACTGGCGGATAGTGATCGGGGGTAACCACACCCTGATTAACTTTTTAGTCATGAATATATTTTACCTATGTGTACATCCATGCCTTACATTATCACCCATGAAAAGGAAATGGGAAGTCACTAGATCCTTTTATTTATTCCTTTTACAAATATGACAACTGTGAATAAATCTCCATTCTCTGCTTTTTATCATTACTAGTCTCTTTAATATACACATTGGGGACAATGTCTGAGTAGTTTCCTGGGGTTCCCAGGACCCAGTATTTTAACCTAAAACCTCTGAGTAACCTTAAAATGGAAAAGTAACATATGGTATTCAGAGACAGCTTTCTTGTAAGAAACAAGACAGTCTCATACTAGATCATCAGAAAACACTGATTACTCAGTTTACAAGGTGAAGTAGGGATGAACACATCAGTGTTGACTCTCTATCTACCCCTTTTCTCCTAAATCCATTTGTGACCTTGAGGGATAACTGCTTTCTTTTACTCTGTGTTTTCTCTACTTGGGAACTGAAGGAATTGCTAAATGTTCTTTGTACCGGCTTCCACCTTCAAAAGCTTCCTGTGTCCTTAGAAACTGAAAGATGTATAAGTAAAATAAAAAATACAACCAATGACTCCCCTTTGCCTCCAGCATTTTCTGAACATGACGTTGTAGGAAGACAGGGTCAGTCTCAGAACACACAAGACAGGAAGCATGTGGACACTGGGCTAAGATTTGTAGCGCCCAGAAATCACAACTGCCACTCTGAATCTGTCCCCCCTTTTTTGGAATATTTTTCTTGCATATTGCTGTACCTCTCTGGTCTTATTTGCTCATGGCCATCTTTTCATTCAGAACTAAATGGGCACAAAACAAATATTAGTGGTGCGGGATAGAAGATTATGGCTTATAAAATATTCAGAAAAGTGTAAGACCATGTGATTTCATTGCCTTATAAACAGTCCTTTGGGTGGGTGTGCCTTCTCTCCCTTTATGCTTTATGCAGATTTGCTTGGGGAATGTGTGTCTATTCGCCTTTGTAGTTACCCAGGGCAAGCATTTTTTAAGGTTGCATGTTGAAATATAGCACAAGGTAAAAGGATAAACTGATTTATTTACCAGTTACAAAACTCTGTAACATTTGGCCACCAATACTACGGTGACTATTTGTATATCTTTGTTATTACAACCCTCTAATTGTGATTGCAAGTGGTATCAGAATGTTCCAGTAGCTAGTCATGTCAATCCAAAGCAAATGCTTATACTTATCTGGATTTTATGGCATCCTGAGTTCTATTAATACTGTTTAATAGATTAAACATTTACATAAGTAGTTTTCTAGTATATGTATCATTTAAAAATTTGCTATGTCTATCCAGTATTATATTTGAGGATTTATCAACAGAATTATGTGAATTCTACTTCCATATTTTCAAAGTACAATATTAAATTTTTAATAAACATAACTATTTTTCTATTTTCCTGGTATATATTTAAGTGATATGCAATATTTTATGATCATAAGTATATTTTAGATACACATATTGTGATTGCTCTTTCTTTTCTATGTCTTTTGTGTGCTTATTGAAGCCTTTCTCTAGGGCTGAATGAATTTCCAGATTGTAAAATTTGTACATCTTCATTTTCAGCAATTGTTGCTAAATTGTACCCAAAGGACTTGAATTTTTTTTAAATTATGAAAATGGAAGATACCCAATTCTTTACATCCCCTGATAATTTTGCATTTTTAGATATTTTACTTTTATCACATAAACATTTTAAGAATAGCCTATAACAAACATTCCTTGACACTTGATCTGGATATACCTTTGTGGTTGGTTCTGAATGGAATATAAAGTGACATGCTTGTATCAATAATATTCTGGAACTGGCAGAAGCTAGCATCAGGCCGTCATTTCTGCCATTGAAGAAAATCAGAACAAGACTTCAAAACCAACCTCTTTATGAGTAAAGGTGAAGCAAGAAAATTGCCATGTTCCTTTCACCTTTAATACTATGTTTGCAATTATACTTCATGAGAGCTGACAAAGCAATATACTTAGCTACATGTACATGGAGAAATTCGGGAAACAAAACAGAAGGTGCTGGAAAGCATTAGAAGAATACAGTGTGATATGCAGTCCAAACAAGAGAGAGGCAGAAACTGGGGAGACTTTATGAAGGCAGTCCAGATATACTTCACCAGGATGACAGACACACACTTATAAGAAGGAAGAGGAAAGGAAAGTTCAGAGCAGAGGAGGAAGGGAGGAAGGGAGGGGGAGGGAAGAAGGGAGAAAAAGAGGGAAGAAGGGAGGGAGAAAAGATAGATGGGCTATGTGGAGTCACAGAAGAGAGTGGAAGAAAATAAGGTAGACAGGAAGACAGACCAGTGTGAGTGTCCCATAGGGTGTTAAGTGCCAAGTAGTGGGAGTTGAGGTCTAATTTGTTGTTCTTTTATTATGTCAAAAAGTATAATAAATCTTCATCATTTTGTCAATAATTTTAGTTTTTCTAACTCCTCAGAGAAATTTGAAATGAAATCTGTCCAAATACTGGATCAAGGCAGACGATCACTTCATTTCCATTTTGAAACAAAACTCTAGCATTATTTTTTGTAAGGCTCACAGACTGACTAAATGAGTTGCTCCAGTCAGGTCCTCAGGGTTTTAGAGATGGGAAAAGCATTTCCTAAGTGAGAATATAGTCTCCTGAGGTGGCAACTTTGAACACTGCACTACTTCAGATCTCTGAATTTTATTAGGTTGTTTTAAAAGATTCATTATTTTACATTTAAGCCTAGAATAAAAAATTCTCAGAACGTGACAGAAACTACTTAATGCAGTCACAAGAAACTTAAAAGTTTAAAAACTATATTCCTGGGAGAACAAGAAGGCAATGCCTGTTAATCAGCTTTGAATGTTTATGCTAGAGCGCGTCCTGTTTTTATTTTAAAAATGCTTATAAAATCTGATTGTTCAACTTGGGGTAGGGTGGGAGTAGGGGTGGGGGAAGGGAAGAGGGGGAGACAGAAGAGAGAAAGGAAAGACTGGAGAAAGCTTGGGGGAGTGGGAGGGTGGAGATGGAGGAAGGGCGAATATAGGAACAGGAAAGAAGATATCTACATTACGGGAGCCATTTTAGGGTTGACAAGAGACTTGGCTCTAGAGGGTATCGTACGTGTCCACGGGGATGTCCCCAGCTAGGTTGTTGGACAGCAGAGCAGAGGGTGCCTGAACTGGCCTTGCCCCACTATCACGCTGATGTTTATCTCGAATATCACCATAGAACCTTAGTCCAGCTGCAGGTGGAGATAGAGACAGAGACCCTCATCAGAGCAACGAACTGAGCTACCAAGGTCCAATTGAAGAGCAGAAGGAGGGAGAAGAAGAGCAAGGAAGTCTGGACCTCGAGGGGTTGGTCCACCCACTGAGACAGTGTGCCAGATCTAATCCAAATCCAGCTGGACCAGGATTGAATGAGTTCGATCAAACCTAACCTCTGAATGTGGCTGGCAATGGAGGCTGACTGAGAAGCAACTGATAAAGGCACTGGGACTTGTTTCTACTGCACTGCATGTACTGACTTTTTGGGACCCTTCTCTATTTGGATGCAAAGCTTCCTAAGCCTGGATGTAGTGGGAAGGGCCTTGGACTTCACACAGGGCAGGGTTCCCGCCTTCTCTTAAGGAGGAAGGGGGAGGGAGGAGGGTGAGTGGGGGAATGGAAGGGGAATGGAAGGAGTGGAGGAAGTGTAAATTTTTGAATAGAAAAAAATTTTAAAAAAGGAAAAAAATAAACAATCTGGAATCATGTTGGAAAAAAAAGAATCTGATTGTTGAACGAATGAGCAAATGTTTTGTTACTTAAGAATACAGACATCAGACGTAAGCAAACAAAGCCATATTTGAATTGCATGGGTTACAATACACACATTAGCATTGCATGTCGGTGTATTTATTTATTTAACATTAGGTAATTGTGTGTATTTACTTATACAAATTGTTTTACCTCACTTTGCCAGCCTCAGGATTGAATTTAGCCACAAACTTTAAAACACTTTCAACAGTTTGGTACTTATATCAATATTAATTTTTTATATATGAAGAAATCAGAATCATACAGTGTAAGACAGGCTCTATAGTGTCACTAAAGATCTGCAAGCTTATATTTGTACCCTACCACTCATGTAGTTTCTGTCCCTGACTTCAAGATAATTACCACTCTCTAGGCATGGTTTTAAAACTGCAGGTAGAAAGAAAAGAGAAACCTGTTTCTCTCTCTTTTTCTTTCTCTCTCTCTCTCTCCACTGTGCTCATGCCTCTCTCTCTCTCTCTCTCTCTCTCTCTCTCTCTCTCTCTCTCTGTCTCTGTGTGTGTGTGTGTGTGTGTGTGTGTGTGTGTGTGTGTGTGTTTACAGTACAATTTTCACTGATAAAAGCATTCAACCAAACAATCCTACTGGACCAAACTAAGAAATATGTGATATCTTATTCCATGGGAGCCTGTAAACTATTTTGAAAAGTGGGAAATATGAGCATTGCTCCTCTAAACAAAACCAGTAATATTTCAGCAATACAGTCATAAAAATGCATTATGAACATTGAAAGGTTTTTGCTTTGTGTCAAGGAAAGGTTACTTTAAAGATCAGAAATAAAGTAAAGTCTTAGCATACAGTAATGACTCTAGAATTCTTTTCCAATAAGAAGGATATTTATGTATAATTAGTAATGTTTTATCAATCACCATGGTCTAGATCAAATGTCATATACACTAAAATAGTTCTCTGATTCTAGTACTCAGATCACTTACATATCACTTAATAGGTTACAGTAGATTAAATAATCTAATATAGCAAATCAGAGGAAAAAGATTGCTCTAAAGTATGCACAATCATGAAATCTAGAAGAAAGTCATTGAAAGACTTGTGAAAACAGATGTAAGACAATATTAGGAGGGTAACAGCCAGTGTTTTTTGAACTTCATGAACTATGAAATAACACCTGCTTCCCTTTGGGAGTCAAAGGAGTCCTTCTACTAGGTAGAAATCTCTGACTGGTAAACAGACAGAACACAGTTTTTATCTGTAACAGGCTCAGCACAGAACTGATTGACTTGGGTCACTTGACAGTATGAGATTTCAGTGTTATCGAGTTCCAGGAATGGCTATTTGTTCAACTAATACTGCTGAGTGACAGTCATGATGAGCAAGAGGAAAATTAATTCAGAGAAAATAGTGTGAACTGATGTAGAAGCAGGAATACACAGCTCTAATTCATAGGTTGACAGGGAGAGAAATACCTTAGTCTGCACTCAGGATATGGAAAGATTAATAGTAGTATGGGATCCAGGATAGGAATAGACAGAAAGCAAAGAGTTGAAACAGATAGAGGCAGATTAAGGAGGAACGACAATTGAAGGTGAGTTTATAAGTTTATGTTGAATTGACCAGACTATGAATAGATACGTGGAAACAATGCAAAGAAGTCATGGGAAGGGAGATAAGCCACTTTGAGGTTTATTGGCTTTGCTATACCAAGGGAATATTTCTGAAGAAATATGTGGAATTTGAATTGCACTGTTATTACTCCTGAAAGAACAGAGCTGGTGGTATAAAAGGCCTTGGCCATTTATCATAACGTCTTTTATCTTTCTCTAGCCTTATTTTATTCTCTTCCCCATCAATCATTGAGATATTTTGTGTACATCTAGTTCTATGTGGCTTAAATATCCTTTGTTATGATATTCCATAAGCTCTCCATAAAATTACCAATGTGCTACACAGTATTATATTTGCTTATTTTTAATTTTTAAAAACTTATTTGTATATGTGTGTGTATATAATGTAGAAGGGACATGTACGTATGAGTGTTGGTGTTTTTGAGACTAGAGGCATCAGATGTCTTAGAGTCATAGATGTCAAAGGTGGTCAAAGGAGTCAATGATGGTTATGAGTTGTCATACTTGAATGCTAAAAACCAGACTCTGATCTTCTGTAAAGGCAATGTAGGTATTTGTAAAAATCACCACAGTAACCACCAACTCATCGCTTTAGCCCAGATTATTATTAAAGGAAAAAAATCTCATGGAGGTGACATCTTCTCCTATCTTTTATTTACTGATGAACTGTGAGGATATATTAATCAACATTTTTCTTCTTCTGTAAGTTATGTGTAAACTATTTGAATCCCAGCAAACTTAATAAACGGTGCTTTGAGTATAACACTTCTTGAAAGATTTATGGTCTGATAAAACTTTCTGAGATCTGCTATCTCATCTGTTGTCAGATATTTCTTAATGAGTTCCTTTTTGTTTAAAAAATAGCTCATTTACATCTCAAAAATCTTATCAGGAGTAACCAGATCCCTTCTAATTATTCTTGTAGGATAAATTTCAGATAAACTATTTGAAGCCATCTGTTATTTCAATTCAAATTTGTTGCACTTGAAAGGACAAACCTTCTTTTCTATCATTTCTGATTTATTCTGGAATCTGTAGAATTATGACTTGACAGGATCTCATTGACAGTAGTTATAGTATAGTACAAGGTTAGGGTATGCCTAAAACTGTGATTCAATGTACATGAATCACATGTACATATAAATAATATGCAAACTGAACTGGTATATGTGTGTATTAGTAACACTCATGCACGTAACCACATATGGCATATATCTGACAACCATCAAGCAAAAAGAAGGCATAAAATGAAGAGAAAGCAAAGCAGGGTACATGTGAGGGTAGAAAGGGAAAAATGGGAAAAGAGAAATGATGCAACCATATAATCTCAAGTACCTATAAAATTACTTAAACAAAACAACAAAACACATCTCTTCTACAGGCAAGACTTAGAATCATGACCGTGCCAAGTATGCATTCAGTCAACATGAGAGTAGAGAAAGAGTGTACCCGTAAGGAAAAGCATTATCTGCTTTACATGAAAAGTCTCAAATGTACGAAGGTCCAGAAAAGCATTAAACTCAATGACTCAGTATATGTATGGGAACTGAAATATTCATGGAAAGATTTTATTTTCTTTATTTTATATTTTCTTCATTTTATTTCTCTCATTGTAAAAAATATACTCTGAAGAAAGCAATATTTGGGATAAAAAGGTTTACTTAAGTTTGAAAGTCCAGGTTATTGTTCATCATCGTGGTGGAAGTCAAGACAGGACTGCAAAAACAGTTCTGTGTTTATAGTGACATGACAGACACAGCTAAGAACAGAAACAAACAAATGTGTTCAGATTGTTGCTTTTATATGTATACAATGCAGAGCCCTCTGGGTTGGCTGATTCTTTTCACATCACTTAAGACAACTCTGCACCAAAACGCCCTAAGGCCAACTCAACATAGACCATCCATCATTGAGGCTTTCTTCCACAATGATCTTAGGTATATCAACTTGGCAAAGTTAACCATCGAAAATTCATTATATTGGTCCATCAAGGCTGCCTCAATAAGTACAGCTCTATATATTGCACTATATGTGGTTATATGTTTATTATATAAATTATAATATAATTTAGTGATATTATTTGTTATTTTATAATATAATAAATATTTCTTTTGCCTAATAAATAGTATGTTCTGTTTTCCATTGCACATTATCCTAGAAAATCCATGTCCACCTACAACTTCAAAAATGTAGCCACACTTTCAATAATGGTTAAGAACAGATATAATTAGTTAAGATGATACTGTATTTTGACCCCTTCCTTGGCTTCCATATCTTGATCAACAACTTTGGTACAGGACTTCTGCTTTACCTGAGGTTGAGCCTATTTTATGGACCCAAGGTAAGATATGGCAAATAACCAGATGATACTCCCTAAAGCTGGCCCACCAGCACTGAACTGTGCCCCTTCCCCTGTACTCCATGTCCTAACCTACAACCTTAGCAGAAAACCTCAGCTGTATTAAAGGACACACTATACTAGGAATCCCAGAGACAAAGCAGTTACCATGTTCCCAGGGACCACACCAGTACTCGGAAACAGAGAAGCAATATTGGCACCCAAAAACCATAGAGGATTGTAGGTTGCAAAAATACCAGTAGAGACCTTCTACTGCACTAGTCACCAGTCCCCTGGCCATTTAGGCCAGAAGATTAAAAAGGAAACAGAAGCTAAGGAACAAAACACCCATACAAACTCAAAAGTCAAACACCATGGCCACCCACATTTGTAAAAAAAAAAAAATTACTAAAGCTTAAATCACATATTGAGGCTCACACTTTCATAGTGAGAGACTTCAATACTGAACTCTGACCAGTGGATAGGTCATCCAGACAAAAGCTAAACAGAGAAATAATAATGAATAAAGAAACTAACAGATGTTGTGACTCAAATGCACCTAACAGACATCTGCAGAACATTTTACCCAAACATGAAAGAATATACACTCTTCTCACCACCTTAGGGAACAGTTTCCAACACTGACTATATACTCAGTCACAAATCAAGTCTGGACATATACAGTAGCAGAGTGGGTGTCCAAACTGGCCTCCCCTTATAACCAGATTGGTTATAGAGTCTTCATCCAGCAACTGACAGAACCAGATGCAGAGATCCACAATCAAAGGCCAGGTCAATCTTTGGGAATCCAATCCAAAACAGAGAGAGAAGAAACTATATGAACAAGAGAGGTCGAGATCATCATGGAAAAATCTCCAGAGACAACTGCTGTGGAAACTCATAAACTCTAGACTGACAAATGTGAAGCCTCCAAGGGACCGAACTAGGCCCTCAATAGGCAGGAGACAGGTGAAGCATGAACTATCTGTGAGGCACCTGGCAGTAGGACCAGGATCTATCCCTGGTATATGAGCTAGCTTGTTGGAACCCATTCCCTATGGTTGGATGCAATTCTCAGCCTTAATGCAGTTGGGGAGGGGTCTTTGTCTTGCCCCAGCTTAATGTGCCAGACTTAGTTGCTCCCCATGAGAGTCCTTCTTCTTTGGGAGGAGTGGATGGTGGTTGACGGGAGGGATGGGGGGATGACGGAAGTAGGGGGGACAACTGTGGATGGAATGTAAAATGAAATTTAAAACTTAATTAAAATTTTAAAAAAATTGAAATAACCCCTGTACCATATCAGACTACCATGGGTTAAATTTGGATTTCAAAAACAGCAAAGACAATAGAATGCCTACAAACTCATAGAAACTGAAAAACTCTCTGCTGAATCTCCACTGGGTTAAGGAAGAAATAAAGAAAAAAAAATAAAGACTTCCTAGAATACAATGAAAATGAACACACAGCTACCAACACTTAAGGGACACAAGCAAAGCAGTACTAACAAAAAATTTCATAGCACTAAGAGCCTTCATAAAGATTTGTGAGATCTCATACTAATAACCTAAGAGCACACCAGAAAGCTCAAATCAAACTGAGGGCTGAAATCAATAAAAAAAAGAAAGAAAGAGAAGTATATAAGGAATCAATGAAACAAACAGTTGGATCTTTGAGAACATCAACAAGATAGACAAACTCTTATCCAAACTAACTAGGGCATAGAGGGAATCTCAAAATTAACAAAATCAGAAATGAAAATGAAGCTATAAGCACAGACATGGAGAAAATTCAAAGAATCATTAGGTCATACGTCAAAAACCTGTATTCCACAAAATTACAAGATCTATAAGAAACAGAAAATTTTCCCGATATCTACTTTCACTTATCAAAGTTAAACGAATATCAAAAACATAATTTAAATAGACCTTATCTCCTAAAATAAAATAGAAGCAATCATTAAAAGTCTCCCAACTGAAACAAGACCAGAGCCAGATGATTTTAATTCAGAATTCTATCAGACTTTCAAAGAAGAGCAACCCTAGTACTCCCTAAATTATTTCACAAAATAGAAACAGAAGGAACATTGTCTTTATTTCATAAGGCCGCATATACCGATACCAAAACCACACAAAAACTCAACAAAGAAATATAACTATGACCAATTTCCCTCATGAACATCAAAGCAAAAATACTCAATAAAATACTTGCAAAATGAACCTAAGAACACATCCAAAAAATCATCCATCTAGATCAAGTAGGCTTTATCCCCAAGATGCAAGATAGTTAAGCATATGAAAATTACTCAATGACTCAATGTAATCTACCATATAAACAAACTGGGAGAGGGAAAAAAAAAGACCATCTCATTAGTGGCTGAAAAAGCATTTGACAAAATCCTACAGTTCCTCATGTTAAAAGTCCTGGAGAGATCAGGTACACAAAGAACATACCTAAACATAATAAAAACAACATACAGCAAGCCAATCACCAATCAAATTAAATGGAGAGAAACGCAAAGCAATTCCACTAAAATCAAAGAATAAGACAAGGCTGTTCACTTTTTCCGTATCTGTTGATTGTCAAACATCAAGTTTTTGCTAGAGAAATAAGACAACTAAAGGATATCAGGTGGATTTAAATTGGGAAGGAAGAAGTCAAAGACTTGGAGATTATATGATAGTATACATACGTGACTAAAATTCTACCAGGGAATTCAAACAACTGGTATACATCTTCATCTAATTAACTAAATACAAAATAAACTAAAAAAAGTCACTAATATTTATATTTGTATTCAAGTGATAAATGGGTTGAGACGAAATAAGGAAGACAACACCCTTCACAGTTGCTGTAAATGACATAAACTATCTTGTTGTAATCACGGGAGTGAAAGACCTATGCGACAAGAGCATCAAGTTCTTGAAGAACTAAATTGAAGAAGATTTCAGAAGATGGAGGAATCTCCCATGCTCATGAATCAATAGGATTCACATAGTAAAGATGGTCATCTTATGAAAAGCCATCTACAGAGTCAATGCAATCTCCAATAAAATTCCAACACCGTTCTGTATAGCATTTAAAAGAACAATACTCAACTACACATACAGAAAACAAACCGCAGAATAACTAAAGATTGCTGTACAATAAAACAATTTCTGGAGACATCACCACCCATGATTTTAAGATGTACTACAGAGCCACAGTAATAAAAAACCACATTATGCTGTATTGGCATAAAAACAGACAGGTTGATCACAGGATGGAATTGAAGACCCAGATGTAAATCCACATACTCATGGACACATGATTTTTGATTTAAAAAAGCCAGAAATAGACAAAAGAAAAAAATCTTCAACATTAATGTTGGTTTAACTAGATGTCTGTATGTAGAAAAACACAAATAGATCCATATCTATTTTCCTGAACAAAATTCAAGTTTAAGTGCATAAAAAGACTTCAGCACAAAACTGAATATACTAAACCTGATGCAAGAGAAAGTGATGAATATTCTTGAATATATTGGCACAGTTGACAAGTTGCCTTCCTCACTGCCTGGGGAGCCAAGACTCAGTGGCTGTACAACCCTGAGCCTTAGGATAGATCTCTGGAACAACAGGCACAAGACGTCAATAAAATGATTCCTAATCATAGATTGGTATCTAGCCCAATGATCAGGCATCAGAGAGACTTCACCCAGAAACTGATGAAAACAGTACAGAGACCCAAAAGTTAAAGCAGCTGACCTCAGAGAATCCTGTGGAAGATGGGGAGGAAGGAATATGGGAGCCAGAGGCGCCAAAGACAAGAAAACCCACAGAATCAACTAAATTGGGATCAGAGGGCTCATTGAAACTGAACAAACAACCAGGGCTCTGCAAGGGACTGATCTAGGCGCTCTGTACATATCTTACAGTTGTGTAGCTTGGTCTTCATGTGGGACTCGTAACAGTGGGATCCGGAGCTGTCTCTGACTTTATTCTGTTCTTTTGGGACCTGTTTCTCCTGCTCTATTGCCTCATTCAGCTTTAATAGTAGAGGATTCCTGGTATCACTGCAGCTTGATATGGCGTGGGTGACTGATATTCATGGCTGGCTGAGAAGTGGGGGAGGCTAGCCCTTCACTGAAGAAAAAGGAAGAAGAGTGGATGCAGGGTGAGGAGGGGAGGTTAGGAGTTGGACTGGCAAAAAATTAATAAATAAACATTAAATAAAAGAATAATAGAAAGATATTATGTTTCATTATAATGCCCTCTAAATACTATGCCTGATACCCCTCTAAGTTCCTGTGTTGACAGACCATGGGAGGAATATTTTATGAAAATAGAGTCAGAGATTGGAATAAAGCAACTACAAGCACAGAAGGAACAAAGATGGTCAAAAACTATAGCAACCTATGAATAGGTGAGGGAAGACCCTTCTGGAGAATCTTTGGGGGAATAAAATCATGATCTACACACCTGTGAGGGAATACCCTTCTGTGCTGGGATCCATCCAATCTGTTATGGCAGCTTAGGAAACTAGTCTTGACAATAAATGATAAACTGCTAATTGTACTTGCTTTCATATATAAACCCAGAATTGCTTAGGATAATGCTACCTCATTTTCTTTTCCAATTCACTTGATAGCTGGTATGCAACTTTGCATATATACAGATAAAGTATATGAGATCTGGCATCTCAAAAGAAGTGTTTTCAAATTTAAAAACATAACAAAAATATCCCATTGAGTTTAAAATGTCATTTTATTTACTTTTATTACTAATTCTTTTTTGTTGGTGTTTCTCTCTGTTGGTAGCTATTCATTATTTTTTTAAAACAATTATTTTTTTTTTATTTTGCTTAGCAATCCCAGTTCATCCTTCCTCTTCCTCCTGATTCTTCTACCTTCTCTCTTCTCCACTTCTTATTCACTCCTCAAAGAGAGTAGGGTGTCAGGATGGTGGTCTAAGGAGCTAGTAATTTTTATTATAGACCTAAATGAGTTCTAAATTGGCACTTAAAAGACCAATAATATACATAAGGAATGGTGACAATATTTTCTTCTAGCTGCTTTAGCTATATTAATATGAACCTCTTGTTCCTTACTGACCATCCTTAGGAAGTAGAATTCGTTTCTTGACCTTCAGCAATTTACTTTCCTTAAGAGGATTCACCTCCCTGGTGGTTCTTGTTCCTTACTGACCATCCTTAGGAAGTAGAATTCGTTTCTTGACCTTCAGCAATTTACTTCCCTTAAGAGGATTCACCTACCTGGTGGTTCTGTTACAATCACAGCTCTGATACCATCAAATTCTTGACCAACTCTTGCTGGAAGCCTGAGCTGTAGCTAACACCTTAACTCGTTCTCTAAAGTAGACTGACCTGCCACAAGGCAAAATGCAGTCTGCACTCAGCAAGGTGCTAGTTAGTAATATTTATTAGGTAGCTTCATATGTGCTCTCATTCCCTTTCACTGACGGCCAAAGGACTAATTTTTTTTTTTCCTGATTTACACAAATCAGAAACAGAGACTTGGGATACAATCCACCTAGTAGAGTGCTGGAGGCATGCTTGCAGAAATCATTTTCCTTCCTGCAAAACCTTCTTCCTCCTGCAGTGGTGTAGTAGAAAAGAAAATGAGAATTCTGATTCCAAAGATCAGATGAACAACTCATAGGAGAAACGGACTTATCTTGGAAGCATCGTGAGCTTACCAGGAAAAATTCCTTTTGATTCAATGATGAGTTAAAGGCTGGTTTTTCTACTCGGTAAATGAATGATTCTGTACTTTACATACACATAGGAAAGTTCAGTATTAATTTAGAGCGATCCCATACTGGTTTTATGCCATTTTCTTCAGTCCTCAAAATGCTAAAACATCAATAAAGCATCTTCTCTCTTTCTAGTGAAAAACGAGAGCTGAAAGATGATATTCAAGGACATACAGCTACCCACTGTTGGAGTTTGAATTAGAACATATTTCATGACTATGAACCTACCACCTTCTTTTCAATTTACCTTTGACTTCATTTTTTGTCATCTAAGCAAAACAGAAAACATTACTTGATAAATCATTTTACAAAAGTCTTCTTCAGTCATTCTAGGAAAACATTGAGTTCCCAGATGTGACATTTAATGTTGTTACACAAACAAGCTCCTTTGTCCCTATAGGGGGGGAAAAAAAAAACGTTGCCCCTTATACATGTGTACTTTTGTTTCTCCCTCTGGACTGTACTTGTCCTGAACTATGTCATGTGTAATTATAAGTACTTAAATAATCATCTATAAATGTGTTCTTGATAGAAGAACATAAATCAAAGTAATGGTACTTTAAGCCTGAGAGTTGTAAACCTATAGGTAGCATCATAATTTCTGAGTGATAGTATTCAAAATTTTATATTATCGTGTGTTTTCCTTGTAGAGGTCTATTTCTTGCCATTCACTCATACAAGGTTATTTTTGCCTATTTGGACTTAGCAATGTGGGAATATAGGATTTTTGAAACACATGGGCTTAATTATATCAGTATGTGTTTTTTAAATATTAGTGACATAAGGATTTTGAGAAACTGTTTCTTAAGTCTCTGATAAACCATGACAGTGTAAAATCAATAAAAATGTAAACTTTCTACTTGGAACTAAGAAAAAAATTGAAGTGGAAATAGAAATATTTAAAAGCCATTAATATATTTAGATATAAATTGCTTAAATGGAAGAGGAGCAGATGATGGAGGAACTAGAGGAAATAGAGGAGGAGGAGGGACAGAAGGGGAAGAAGTAGTTGGGAGTGAGTTACCGGGAATTCAGAAAGGAAGGAATCCACACATGATTTTAGTTAACTTCCTGGGGAAGGCAATGCCTCAGGGACACATCCTCTTCTTAAAAGGATTTATCTCTTTTTAGTCAGAAAAAGTATAGATCATGATGAGGCTGTTCTTTATGTCATTGCAACAACTCAACTCTGAACCAAGAGGTTGCTTCTCTGTGAATCTTAATCAGGACTCATTAACCTTAGGGCATTTTCCAGGAGTAGGAATTCTCAGACTTCATTGTTCATGAAAACTGCCTAAAGAACACAAAATGTAAGGTCACCAGGAAATTCTCAGGAGGCGTTTCCAACATTCATAGTGAAAAGCCTCCTGAATGCTTCTGATAAAATGCCCTCCTGTGAATACACAGAGTATTCGGTGCTTGTAGGCACAGTCTTAAGAATTATCCTTCTACTTGCTGTTTGAAATCATTGAATTCTAAAAACAACAACAACATATTAATGTTGATGTAATGAGCTCATTTTTTTTATGGTTGCACTGGTCAAAATCAACCCCAAATAATTGGGACTCAAGTACATGGCCTATCCAGTCCATGAATGTGTTTCTTCTATTTTGTTGTATGACATAACATTGGATACATAAGTATATTACTTGAAGGAATTAATAAGGTCTTGGAGCCAAAAATTTTGACAAAGAAAGAGAAGTTTAAAAGCATTCGAGACACAAGTTTTACTTGTTGAACATAAAAGGATCTGCCACTAGTATAACAAAGAAAACAATACAAAACAAAAAGATATAGAATTTCTATAATCCTAGACAGGTAAGTAAGATCCAAAAATGGTAAAAGATGAAATAGACCAGTTCCAGCAGGGATGCATGCTGGTCTGGAAATCTGCAAGGAGCTTTGGACCTGTCCTTTCATTGGACTGTCACACAATTTCTTAGAAAAGGGAACGAAAAAAATTTCCAATTGTAAAACCCAAAAGGTCATTTTACAGATGACATTTCTAGAAAAATTACGATCTGGGACTCGCCAAAATTTCATTGACTCCTAGGTCAGTATTCTCATATGTAGAGTGACATATACAGGGATATATGTACCACTGAATCAAAATCCCACAGAAAGTGCTGGCATTCTTCACATGAACTTATTAGATAGGTTTGGTGGATTGAATATATGTGTACACACGTCTTCTACACCTAAAGAAATAGAGATTAATTTCCCTGAACTTGCACATAGGTTGAATTTAGAGTTTTGTTGTGGAAGAGTAGGTTATAAGAAGCCTGCAAACTTCCTTTCAGGCATTGTCATTCATGCCCCTTGAAGGTATGCCCTGAAGGAAGCCAGCTTCCTCATTTTCAGCATCCTTGAAGAGATGGAAGTTAGGTGTTGCACATGCTTTTGGGGAGGATCACGTCAGAAAGAACAGAGAGCTTCCACAAGTCTCATGGATATATTGGGTAGTAGATCTTCTCTTTGTCAAGCATTGAAACAACTGTTCAATCAGCTCACAGATCCTTATGGGAGCCTCTGAGATGAATTACCCAGCTAATCTATTAAAACAGCAAGATTTTAAATGCGTGTGGTTTCAGGACACTAAGTGTGGAATGATTTGTTACAAGGCAATGGATAATTAATATAGTAGGGAATCAAGCAACTTTAACATTACAGCTAATGTTGACTTGTAGTCAGATCACATATTCAGACAAGAAAACTTTGCCCTGTTCCAATTATCACTTGTGCAGATGGGGTAACAGAAACAAATCATAGTTGCTGAAAGATGCTCTGAATGTCAAACGAAGTGAATGGGGGCTGATGGTAATGCTGTGGTCCTGAGTAAGCTGGCCCATCACCTACTTGCCACTGTATTGTTGAACTCGCTTACTCTTCTCCTTATTACATTCACTAAAATTCCACAAATCAGAGATATAATTGAGCTAACAGCCATCCCATTAGAAAAAAAGGAATTCTCCAAAGGGTGTTTAAGTGACTAGTTATCCACTCATAGCTTGAATTAAAATCCATTAGTTTCATAATAACTCACTGTGAAAATGGCCTATGCTGTGAGAGGAGGATTAGACCAAGGCAGGTGTTGTCATGATACCTCATTTGGAGAACACTGGACCCTAATGAGGGTCCTCAGGAGCTGAAATTAGGGAAAGAAATGAGGAAGTGGGAAAGAAGCATCCCATAACACTGACATAGTGCCAACAATCTGCTTATAAAAGCAAACTGAAAAGACAAAACCCTAGAATAGTCTTGTGTTCAAGGAAAGAGCAGAGAACATTTCCTTTACTTTGCAATTGGGCTATCACTCTTTCCTCCAAGAATAATGTTCCAATTCGCTAGCCTGAGAAACCAGTTAAATTTTTTTAACAATTTCTACAAATTACTAAACTTGAAACTAATGACACAGTTGTGCAAACAAACAGGATTTGGAACTCAACATACTCATTAACCAAGCTAACGTCTGAAATACAACAACTAAAAAAAATTGAAAGAACAAAGATTTATAAATAACTATTTTAAATACCAGTTTTTCAACTGTAAGGATTCTTTAACTTTAGGTTTTATTCAAATCAAATATTTGAAAGGTTTTTATTTTATTATCATTTATGTGTGTATATCTCAGTGTGGACATATGTACATGTGAGCAGCTGTCCAGAGGAGTCAGAAGACAGATTTTTCTAGTGTTAAAATTACAGGAAATTAATTGTGTGCTGCTTGATGTTTCTTCCAAGAACTAAACTGTCATCCTCTGCAAGAATAGCAAATATATATATACATATATACGTATACACACACACACACACACACACACACACACACACACTATTGTCACAAACCAGATATTCCTTCCATTTACAGGATCTAGTCTCGATGTTACCTTGTGAATAGTATTTTTGTTCCATTCTGTTTTTTTTCTTTTTTCTTTGTTAAGAAGTTTATATATATACACAATCTTTTCTCATTTTATATAGCTATTCCTGTTCCCATTCCCTCCTCTCCTACCGTTCCTCCACCTTCCCCCCACCACACTTCCCCCCCCAAACCTCCCCATCCAATCCTTAGAAAGGGACTTCCATGGGGAGTCAACAAAGTCTGACACTTCACTTGAGAGGTGAGACCAAGACCCTTCCCCCTATACCTAGGTTGAGCCAGGTATCCCTCCAAAAAGAATATGTTCCTAGATATTAGTTCAAACACTCTGGATAAATCCTTGTCTCACTGTCCAAACCTCACAACTATCCCCCACATTCAGGTTTGCCCACTATCAGTCCAGAGTCAATGAGCTCTCACTAGCTTAGGTCAACTGTTTCTGTGGGTATCATCACTATGGTCTTAATCCCTTTGATCATATTATCGCCCATCCCTCTCTTGGGCTGGTCTCAGGTAGTTTGGCCCAAGGCTTCACTGTAGATCTCTGTATCTGCTTCCATAAGTTGCTGGTTGAAGGTTCTATGATGATAATAAAGTAGCAATCATCAATGTGATTACAGGGGACGGCCTATTTAGGAATCCTCTTCATTGTTGCTTAGAGTCTTAGCTGGGGTCGTTCTTGAGGATTCCTAGGAATTTCCCTAGTACTATGCTTTCTGATAGCCCTTTAATGGCTCTCTCAATCAAGGTATCTTTTCCATTTCTCTCCCTCACTGTCTTTCCCCCGTCTTTAACACCCAATTTCCTCATGTTATCCTTCTTCCTCTTCTTCAACCATCCCTTTTCACCCCCTCCTAATTTTCTCAGGAAGTCTTGTCTGTTTCCCCTTCCCAGGGAAAATCTTGTATGTCTCTTTTGGGGTTCTTTTTATTGCCTAGCTTCTCTGGGATCATGAGCTACATCTGATTATTCTTTGTTTTATGTCTAATATCCACTTATGAGTCAGGATATACCATGTTTGTCTATCTGAGTCTGAGTTACCTCACTCAGAATGTTTGATTTTAGTTCCATCCATTTGCATGCAAATTTCAAGATGTCATTTTCATTTTTTTCCTACAGAGTAGTACTTCATTGTGTAAATGTACTACATTTTTAAAATTCATTCTTCAGTTGAGGGCCATTAGCTTGTTTCTAGGTTTTGGCTATTGTGAATAATGATGCTATGAACAGAGTTGAGCAAATGTCCTTGTGGTATGAATGTGTATCTTTTGGGTATATACCCAAGAGTGGTAATGCTGGGTCTTGAGGTAGACTGATTCCCAATTTTCTGAGAAACTGCCACACTGATGACCAAACTGGCTTTACAAATTTGCACTCCCAATAGCAATTGAGGAGTGTTTCCCTTACTCCACATCCTCTCCAGCATAAGCTATCATTGGTGTTTTTGATCTTAGCCATTCTGACAGGTATAAGATGGTATCTCAGAGCCATTTTGATTTTCATTTCTTTGATTATTAATGATGCTGAACATTTTTTAAGTGTCTTTTAATCATTTGCAATTCTTCTTTTGAAAATTCTCTGTTTAGATTTGTACCCCATTTTGATTGGATTATTTATTAATTTGATGTCTGCTTCTTGAATTCTTTATATATTTTGGAGATCAGTCCTCTGCCCATTGTGGGTTTATTGAAGATATTTTCCCATTCAGTAGACAATTGTTTTGTCTCAGTGACTGTGTTTTTTGCCTTGCAGAAGCTTCTCAATTTCAGGAGGTCTCATTTATTAATGATTGGTCTTAGTGTCTGTGCTACTGATGTTACATTTAGGATGTAGTCTCCTGTGCCCATGTATTCAAGGCTACTTCCTAATTTCTCTTCAATGAGGTTCAGTATGGCTAGATTTATGTTGAGGTCTTTGATCCATTTGGACTTAAGTTTAAGGATAGATATGGGTCTATTTACATTCTTTTACAAGTTGGCATTCATTTTCTTAATCACTTATCATTCTCTTTACTTTTCAAAAACTAAGTGTTTAAAAGATTTGTATATTGTTATTTTATTTTATGTGTATGTGTGAATATGTGCACATGTATGAGTGTGTGTGTATATGTGTGTGTGTGTGTGTGTATGAGAGAGAGAGAGAGAGAGAGAGAGAGAGAGAGAGAAAGAGAATCATATGTTCTTGTCCCTGTGGAGGCCATTATGTGACACTGGGTCCTCTGAACTGTAGATGTAAGTGGTTGATATCTTCTCCTACAAGAGCAACAAATGCTCTCAATTTCTGAGCCTCAAATCCTAGTCCCTCAAGTCAAGTTCTATAGTTCAGTGATCATTAGATTTTGTTCACCATCGCAATCATCCCTCTGATCATCTTGGAACATTCTGATGAGTTCTGGAATTCTGTATTTTTAAAATGTTTCTTTCCAGGTGATGCTGGGGTTGCAGGGAATAAGATAACCATCCAGAGCTGAACTTGAATCTACAGACACTGAAAAGCTACTCTCAGTTTTTCATGATCAAAGCAAATGACTTAGCAATGTACTTCCTACTTTATAGCTTTAGTTAAAATCAAACCCCACCAAACGAACCTGATACCTACTAGGAAAACTCACACATGTAGACACAACACTAAATGGTGGTTATTTTTAATTTAAGCTTTAGGGAGGTAGGTTAGTGGTTAAAAACACTGGTTTAAAATTATAGACACAAGCATAAAAATGATAGGTTTCAATCTCTGTCTGCATGACCTGAGGCAAGGGAACCAGCTGTGGTGGGGGATGCAGAAACTGCTTTAAGTATAGGGAGTTTATTGCCCAGGAAATGTTAATAATGTGAAGGCAAAGATGAACAGTGTGGCTAGTGAGAAGATAGACAGCTAGACAGCACACATCATGATCCCCCTATGGCTACATAAACCAATGGAGAAGTTAGTGTCACAGGAGTCCAATGGATACTGGCAGCTGGAGGAGGGGCAACATCCACAGTGGGAATGTACTGCCAGAGACTGCAACGATAACAGGCATACGGTTACCCCCTTCTTTCCTCCATCCATATCATGTAGCTCTAATGATTCTCATGAGATATAATCAGCCATAAGGGGGCACCTAAGAGAACCTGAGGGAGGCATTTTCATTAGCCTAGAGCATAGATAATAAGAAGTAAGAAATAGATGTAAGAATAAACTGGCAAAGGAACACCTTGGCATTGGCTTTCTCACATCCCATCTAGAACCCTGAGCATACTATGTGCAACATGAACTTGTTACTTAAACGGGATGCTTCATAGAATGCACTTTATTTGGGGCTTGACATATTTTTATTGTCACTATCATCACATCAGATATGGTAGGCATATTTACATTTTTTATTTCCCTATTAGTTAATAGTGAGTGCCATGTGTAGTCTTTAGGAGATTAGAAAGAGATGGTATTAATGCTACAAATTTCAGCATTATGTTTAAAGAATATGCCTGTATTAGGAGGGAGAATATATGCTTGTTAATTCTAAATAATAGAATCAGGAAGGCTTAGAGTTTTCTGCAGGGTGCACAGTGTTATTTTTTTTTCTTTTGGCTAGCCCAGAGCAGCTGTTGCACTCACAATTTGGAAGCTATATTGTTATCAAGGTACTAACAATCTTCAAGGATGAAAAGAACAAGTTTCCTCCGTAGACTTGTTCCCCAAGTTAAGTTTTCAAAAGCTTACAAAATAGGCACAGATGTCTCTGCTCGGTTATAATACAAAGAAATCAGACCTGGCATACAGCTCCTCTGTGGAAGAAAACATACTCAGGCCATTTATATTCTGGCCTGTGTTCTTACAGCATAGGAAATGCAGTGCTGTTTCTAGAGGTACCATCCTTTTTCGTCTTGGTTTAGATTCAGCAAGAAAGCCCTTAGTGAGTTTAATAGTTTCCTCTGTGAAAGTCTTCTGTCACCATTGCTAAATTCATGCCCATCTTAAATGACTGCTTCTTAATAAAAATCAGATTGACAAACAGAAGATGTTATGAAGAATATTTGAGTGTTTGTAAATGAGGATTCAAAATAAATAGTGCTGGAGAATTTGGAGTCCCTCGATGCTATCTCATTTATTCATCACATTTATTAAATTGAAAAATAATATAAAGCACCAAATTCTAAGGCTTTGCCATCTGGTATGTTCTAGAAGCCAAAAGAATCAGTGCAAAAATACACTTGAATTATTCAGAAAGAGGTAGATTGTAGGAGTCGGATCTCCGAGGTAAGAAGGAAATATAGTTGAGTTTTGATAGCCTGGTCAGGGCTGATCAGGTAAAATAAATAGTAAGAGCAGCCCTGTTGTTAGGGCAATGGCTTCATTAATTATTCTGTGTTGGAGAAGAAGCAGGCATCTTCCTACTATGTAGGAATTTAAAACAACACAATATTAAAAAACCTAGACTTTATAGCTATATATCAAGTAAGAACATTTCTCTTTTTTGCCACTTAGCAATTGAAGAAGTGACTATATCCCTCAAGCTTAATTTGTTATGGTCAAATTATAAATATTATAATTTCAGGAAATTGCTGAAAGACAAAACAAAACAGAAAGCTGCCTGAAATATTCTAAGTGCTCAGTTACCACCCAGCTAAACTATTTTATATTTATTATACCTTTGTTCTTCCAGCAGAACTATACTAAGTGCCTGATATATGTGAGCAGAGAATAAAAGGAGTGAGAATGTGGAATTTTTGCACTGTAGACCAATGTTGAGATACTCTGCTGAGCTACAAGAGTCACTTGGGATATTTGCTTGGCTGAGACGTAACAGGCCTATTTGTTAGGATTTATCTAAGAGCACATTGCTTGTAATACACCACTAATCAATGTCTATAAACCTTTAACGAAGCAACCAAGACAAGTGAGAAGAAGGGACTCTATCACTTAGCAAATGCATGTAATTATTATCCATGTAATGAATTTAGGAGGCCTCAGAAATCAATGAGAGCATTTTTCTGTACTCTCAACAGCCTATACATTAGTATGGACAACCATCAGACACTTAAACACTTCTATATTCTTTTCTCCAGGAAAAAGAGCTCTAAAGAAGAGACATCAGCATGGCGGGACAAGTGCTGTACGAATGAGTGACGCTCCCATCCAATAACTATGGATTCTTAAAGGTTGATTATTTAGGGCCTAGTTACCCAGATTTTCCCAGAATTAAAGCAGGGAAGGACAAATTTTCCTGTCAGCAGCAATCCCACAGGAAATGTCTCCTTTGAGTTTCCAGGGTCATAAAGTGTGGGCCAAGCAAACACTAACATCGAAATGCTCAGGAACATTAACTTTGATCTAACAAGCTAGAGCAGCAATTCTCAGCCTTATGTTTCTTAGCTAATTTATCTAATGAAAGAGTTTCTAGTCTAGGAATCACTCCTGTGGGGACCCCAGGGTCTTGAATGATCTCCAGCCAGCTGCCTGAAACTGAAGCTCCTTTTCACTATTCAATAATACTTTTTCAAAAAGAGCATGTATTTTAATTAAATGGAAGACTGTTGTAATTCCGTTTGCCAGTAAGCCAATTATTCACTAACTTTCCTATTTTATCATATATCAAGTTTTTTTAGAAATCACAAAAACACTGTAGTGACACATTTAGTTGGCATTGTTAATAATACTGAGCTTTTGGTCCAAAATATACTGATTCATTTTATTCTTCATTACCCCTACCCTTTGCAGCTTTCAGGCTTTCCTGGCCTAGCCCCTGCTCAGGTGTCTATCTGCTGACACAATGACTGGAGAGCCAGTTTGCAAGGTGCCGCCTTTCAATACTGTCGATAGGAATAGTGAGACCAATTTCATGTACCAAGTAAATGTGGAGTTGTCAAATGGGTTATTATAACTGCATAGGTGAGAGAATTATAATACACTTGTGGAAGTCAGGTATCCATAGTTGTTTAGATTACTTTGACCATCTCATTCTATAGTCTGCTTTCAAACCTCCTGTTTCTGAGCAGTTAGGACTGAGTCTGAATTGACCACCGTCATTCCAGAGTCTTTAGCTTGACTTACCAGTAGGTGATTATAGGGCCTCACTGTAAATGGACACATGCGTGTACATCTACATACATGTGAATATGCCTATTCTCCATCTTATATAATATAGACACACATTGAAATATGATAAAAGTACTTCTTTTCCTCTGGAGAATCTTGACTAAAGCAGAAGTTTTTGCTGTTGGACATTCTTAGAAGAGGTTGCTTTACTTGGGGAGAAAATCAGAGTGATTGTGTATCTGAATATTGTACAGGGCAAAAACAACACTTGGAACCCATCATAAAGAGTACATCAAGCAAAATGTCATGTGTTCTCACATCCTCACTAATTTATTCTTCAAGTCATAGACTCTATGAAGCATTTCTATGCATGCACATGTACACACACACACACACACACACACACACACAACTTCATATCACCAAAACTATCCAACAATTTCTCTTGAAATTTCTCATCTAGGTATTTACTTGTACTTTTTAATGTGATGAATGTAATTCAATTTTGACCTGCTTACAATGGAACTTAGATCAGAAATTCTTTTATTTTTTGTTTAAAACTTATTTCTAACATTTGCAATATAAGTATGACCTTGTTTTGAATTTATTTGTTTGGGTGTGAATTAAAGTTAAGAGTGAGCATTTAACATGAGTTCTGTTTTTTGTTTTGTTTTGTTTTGTTTTGTTTAGGTGACGTTCCTGGGTGTGTCTCCGGTCTTCTTATGACCTGGCGAGTCTTGCACGCCATGCGGAGACCTCATGCCTGCTGAGGACTACACTCTTATCATAAATGGTGTTGCACTCATCTCTGCATTTTAAATATAGTGGGTGGTATGGGCCTTTTCTGGCAGGATCTAGAGATTGAAAGTCTTTCAACGAATAAAATCTTCTTGCCATAGCTAAAAGTAACTGATGACAGCGCACAATGACATTTTTCATTGTATGGGAAGGCCATGTACCAAACATGCTACAATTAATGACCAAGAGCCCGAATGCATTATTTCCTTACATGACTAGAGAATAAATTACACAGATTTTCTCATTCTGATTTACCCAACTATTTTTTTTACATGTGTGATCTTTGCCCTACACTATTTTGGGTATTTGGATATGGAAGACAGAGTAATAAATTATCATATAAAATTATATCTTATGAAAAATTATATTAGCTACTTTTTTAAAAAGTACAGCACAGATTTTTTTATGCTGGTGGAAATACTGGACCCAATATTTACTAGTCACTTAGCCTTAAAGATGTGAACTTTCTCAATTCCAAAGCATCATTTACTTTAATAGAGATGCCACTGACCTTACTAGGTTATCAAAAATGAATAATTAAGGCAATCCTAAGTGTCTGATTATAGGGTGGCACAATTCTTTTGATAGTGCTTTGAGATATTTTACTGTTAAGGTTGTTATGGGTTGAAATATATCTTCCTCGTGCAAAAGTGTGTTGGAGTTTAGCATATAGAATTTCAGAATGTGGGTTTATTCTGAGATACAATCTATAAAATGATGCTAAGTTGAAACAAGGTTATCAGAATGAGTCAAGACAGCATGATTGGTGTCTTCATGTAAAAGATGAAGGAGGAGGAGAAGAGGGAAGAAGAGGAGGAAGAGGAAAAGGAGGAGGAGATGAAGACACACATACTTTTAAAACAACAGGTGACAATGATGGCCAATTTGAACCCCTTTTCTGCTAAGCAAGGATGGTAAATGATGGCCATCTAACCACTAGAAACTAGATGAAAAACAATGCCCATCTGGTTGCAGAGCTCAAGAAGAACTAATACTGATGACACTTGGTCCCAGATAGCTGGCCTCTAGAACTCTGAGACAATGAAATTGTACTGATGAAACCACTGTTTATGGTATTCAGTTATGACAGCATCAGCAGCAAAATTCTTTGGATGGCTTTACCTTTTTGCTATTTTTAAATTTTTTTTGAGATAAGGTTTCTCTGTAGTTTGGAGCCTGTCCTGGAACTAGCTCATGTAGACCAGTTTGGCCTCGAATAACAGAGTTCCCTGTCTCCCGAGTGATGGGATTAAAGGCATTAGCCACCACTGACCGGCAGATAGCTTTACCTTTAAGGCTGTAAGAACATTTTTATTATATTTGTTACTGAAGAGCGCCTGTCAGTTTTCTTCACTGTAGAGACAACGAACCAAAGCAGGGTGAGAGGTCATGAATACAAAGCGTACAAGATAATTACCCCCTAAACACTTCGCTCTTGAACACTTTTAATGAATATTAAAAGTGAAGAGGGAGAGAAACATATAGAATTATGTTGCAAACACCGAGGTCATTTAAAGTAGAACCAGTCTCCTGAAAAAAGAAATTAACCTTTGAAAGATGTCTGTAGTGACATCTACAATGAGGATGTCTTCTTTTGACTTCTAGCTACTTCCATCAGCTCAGAACACAGTTACAAACCCTCTGTGACTCAGTGTTCTTTGCCTTGGATTATACACATTCCATGGAGTGTTCCATGAAGAAATCAGTTAAAGGAGTAGGTTTCATTGCATGTGTATTATAATATTTCTTACTTGGAGAAATAACAAATTAAAAATTTATCATTTAATTGCCATCTATGGATACTGCATTATCAGGAAAACAAAGTGAAAAAGGTTAAAATATGAGAAAACACTGTACAAGAACAAAGAATTTCCAAATAGTTGTCAGTATCTGTCCAATGAATTACATAGTATCCATTAATTCAAAAGAAAACATGGAGGTCTATTTTGGGTGTTTGCACTCTCAACATTATACTTCCTTTCCAAGCTTAAATTATTTTATGATTTTAAATATTCATGTATATATTCTTGATCATTGATCATATCCACTCCCAATATCCACTGTCTCTCTTCAAGACCATTGCTATCCACTAATATACCTCCCTCCCAAACTCTTGTCCTCTATTTTTAATAATCTATTGAGGCCATTTAGTGCTACCCATTTGCTCTTGTGAATGTTCACTGAGGCATGAGGAAGCTGCCAATGACTGCCTTTCTAAAAAATAGTACGTACTCCTCTCTCAGCATCCACCAACTACCAGTAACTCCTAGTTATGCATTGGGCATCAGGAGCCCCTGCCTTGTCACTGAGGGAATATTTAACTGGCTTGATTTTCACAGGACTGTGTAATGAACCACAGCCACAGCAAACCCACCTGTGCACTAGCCGCTTCATATCCAGAAGATGGTATTTCACATCACCTCCTCCCTGTCCTTTGCCCTTTCTTTCTGTCCTATTTTCCTCAATGATCTTTTGAGTAGTATGTATGTATTGAGGAGGGCAGTTGATAAATGTGGTTCATCTGCTGTTGAGCATTTAGAATCACTTATGTGCAGAATCCCGAAGAGTAGAATGCATGTGATATTCTCCATTCAAAGAATGGAGACAGAGGTTATAGGTAACAAAAAGTTTAGGCCTTGTTGGAATTAAGGGGTTGAAGAAGTTGATGATAAAGGGTGGTTTAACCAACGTTAAGAATGTATGGCTGGGTGGTGGTGGCACACGCTTTTAATCCCAGCACTGGGGAGGCAGTGGCAGGCAGATCTCTGTGAGCTCGAGGCCAGCCTGTTCTACAAGAGTTAGTTCCTGTACAGGCTCCAAAGCTACAGTGAAACTTTGTCTTGAAAAAAAAACACAAAAAATAAGAACGTGTGAATATGCCTCATAAAATAACACTAATTTGTACTATGTGTGTGTGTGTGTGTGCGTGTGTGATGTGTCTATAGTTTTAAAGAGTTGAACAGAGGTATCCCACATGGATGAAGACTGCTGCTCCTAGAATAAGCAGGCCAACAATGAAAACCTAAGCACCAGGCAAGCATGGGTTGCCTCCCTCTGAGTTATGTGTCAGAAAGGTCTTGGAGAAAAGGCTATCAACAGAAAGGCCTTGTTGCTCACCTTAGCTAGAAACCACCCCATGCTTGAGTTACAGAGAATAGAGAAATCAGTTTTGAACTAACCAAGGTATCATATTCCTGCTGAGGAACATTCACAGTTCTGGAATCTGCTGTGCAAGCTGGTAGGGGAAAAGAGACATCAATGATCTTACCTAATTCTGTACCCTTCGTGTACAATATTAACCTTCTGGGCAAGCATGCCCACTGGCACATTTGTGGCAAGACTGTGTGGGGTAACTATCCACTCTCTTGACTAGATCATAGTCTGTTCCACAGGAGGGAATGCAGATTTACTGGCGGAAACATGGTTAAATTTCATGGTTAGTGGAGTCTTAAACCCTAAGGGAAAACCTATTAATGTTGTTTTGCTAAGCAGTCATATTATCAAACTTTTCAAATATGCATGTTTCTATCGATGGATTTGTGTTCCTGTCATCCATGATCAGAGGTCCTTCTTGTTCCGATGGGTAGGACTTAATGTAGAATTCAAATGTAAAAGATTTCTAGTCTCTTACTGATTTATAAACATGGTCGTATATCAATTTTAACCATGTAAAAATTTTAAAAATACCCAAGATTCATTTAAATTGTTGCCTATACTTACTTGAGCAAACAAATTTTATTTTGATGAATTATCTTTACATTTCACTTGTGAGTTTAAAGCTAATGCAGTTGAATAACACTTTATTTCCATCTTATCTAGCTCTAAAAAGAACACATGAATAGGTCTGCTTGTCTATTCATGTACAATTCATTTAGACTTTTAAAAAGGAATGTTGATGTGATTTTAGAGTTGTTTTCCTTTTCTTTTCTAACTCCCTTTTTAAAGATTTGACGTGCTGTGCGTAAACCATTATTATGTTTAATTGTTTGTTTTTCCAGGAAGTATTCTTAGCTACCATGTCATTATCTTTTAAAAACACATGGATTCTAGGTAAATGGATGGATTTTTTAAACTAACAATGGGAGTTCTCTCTTGATGTGATTTCTACAACATCTAATGGCAAGAGGATATTGTGCTTCTAAAATTTCTGCGCATACTATCACTTGTTTATATGCTAAAAATGTTCAAGCAATAATGTTAATCATAGAAATGTCTGTGAAACAATTTAAAAATGCATCACCATTTTAATTGAAATTATAAGCTTTTTGCTACAAAGTCAGTTTTTGAGGATAACACAACTAGCCTCAAAATCTTTTAACAATAGTCCCTAGAATCAATCAGAAGACTCGGGTTCACAGATCTGGGAACTGCCTTGAAGCTGTGTTTTTCGTAGTCAGTACATTCATCTTTTGTCCTCCTCCTTTGCCTCTGCCTTGTCCTACTCTTCCTCCTGCGCTCTCTTTTTCTCCATCATTAATTAATTGCATGTTCATTTTAGGGCAGGCATTTTTATATTCTCTAATTTCTACTTCTTAAATGTTGCCATATTCCTAGACATTTTGATGCTTAGGCAGGAATGAAACATAGTGTTGACAACAAGGGTGATCACCTACATTGAGTATCTTACTCTCCTATCTGTTTTTTGAATGACCCAGGTTTTGATTCCTTAGCTTCAGTCTTAAACAGAGCATCTTTATCAAAACCCTACTTTCCACATCCGAGAGAACATCACAGGATGAGGAGGTGGAAATTATCCAACAGTTTGAATGGAGAGAAGAATCCCATAAAATTCTGTCTTCCTGACATGACATTGATATCACACTTATGAACTCAAAGTACCTATGTTTACCTGCACAAAATCTGCACAAGGTCAAGTCAGTTAAATTTCTGGCATAGACAATGAAGATGATCTTCAAGTCACACCTTTTACTGAGAAACCACTGACAGTTTACATTAGCTGAGGAACTGAGAATCGTTCATTTAGGAGGATGTGGCCACTGATAGTTTCCCCATTCTACAGTGGCTGTCACCACACACAAGCACATAACAGCAAGAGTAACTGTACTTAGTCATTTATATAGAAGGGCACAGATTATGATGTAAATATGTTGGAGGAGTTATGCGGGTATGTGGAGAGGGGAAATGGGCTAGAAATGTATTGTATTCATCATATATTTGTGTGTGTATATACATATATATGTATATTTCTCAAGAGTAAACAAATTTTTTTAAAAATAAAATGTTTTAAAAGTACAAAAATATAGTGGGATATCTTGATGATACATAATACTAAGTACAGTATTATTCATAAGTGCTTCAGATATGAATCAGCACATATAAACATGAAGAAAACTGCACTTGATATTTGCTCCTCTGTCTTAGCTATTTTTGTCCACCACTCCTATTATGGTGGACCTCTCCTAAAGAAAGATGCTATCCATTCTGTAGTCAGTTCTTGATAGGTGATAACCACTGATACAGTCATGCCTTTGATAGAATCAAATGTCTTGTGTTCTTCATAATGATTATTTTTTGTAGGGAAGAAAGTAATATTGTTAATTTATTCAGCATCAAAAACATCAGTGTTTCTCTGATTTTGACTTTCTTGTTTCTTTTCTCTGTTTTTTTTTCAATGTAGTTGAGACAACTACACTGTGTAGTTGTGTGTCCCAGGAATCACAAATCCATGTAAGAGTGAGCTACATAAAACCAGTATTACAACACCAAAAGTTTTGTAACTTAACATATTCAATTGTTTGCAGTCATATTCTATATTATGCTTTCCACAGCCTTAAGCAGTTCTTGTATATCTCACATATCAATTAGTTAACGTCATAAGAAAAGGAAGTTGTAAAAGAAACTCTCCCTTCTCTTCCTAGTACTTTTTTCTTCTACCACCAAGGAGAAATATCTCTTAGCAGATCACAAGATTTTTACCTAATAATTCAAAGTGGGATAGTACCTGTGGTAAACAAGAATATACACACAAGAGAACGAAGAGAAGTTCAAAGTTGAATAGGATAAGAAAACTCATGTGACTCATAAGGGAGAGCTTTACCTTCCACTTCTAAATGTGAGAAAAGGGACATGTGCAAACCCACCTAGGTCCATGAACTCTTGTCTATAAACAGTGTGTGACAACTCTAATTGAATTCAGAGATCATACCCCATCACCATCAGAATCAGCTCTGGATAGTGCAGAACCAGGTGAACTAGTCTTGTATCCTGTCCCAGAACTTGCAACCATTCCCATCATCAGCTGATTTTCAAGCCATTGATTTTCAAAAATGGTAGGGGCTAGTAAAACCATGGGATGTGCAGTCTAAAACATAAAACTGGAATTCTGAATGTGCCACATTTTACCCAGCAGTAACCTAAGGAATATTATTTCATGTCTAAGCCTCCCTCTTCTTATCTGGTAAGCAAGATTATTAATGGCTACCTGCTGGGGCTGTGATAAGAATAAGTAGAAAGAAACTAAAACCCTTTCTGACCCCAAAATGCATTCCATCTTTACCTAGAGCACCCAAATCTTTCATTAAAATAAAGAAATGAAACCCAAGCCTAACACACAAAGCCAGGTAGGAATTATTTCCCTCTATTGGAGGCAGCAAGTATCTCACATCCTGTGAAGAGCAAGGGATCTTATTGTATCTTCTTTAACTGATAGATGATATTGGAGTTAAAAATCACAGACAGAGTCTGTTTCACTCAGCCTTTAAGATCCTGCCTTTCCATGGAATTAAGAGCCAATAAAAACTTGCAACATAATTGCAAGAATTGTTCTGCTATCTCTTATTTACCCTTCTCTCCAGCTCATCCATTTTGTCACAATTATCATGGTAGTGGTAATCATAAATAAATGTACTAAATATTTTATTCATGAACACTTATCAGATTCTCACACTTGCTCTTTAAAGTTGCAGCTTCAGTAACAATTATCCTCCATAGGCTCATGGACTGAACACTTCATTTGCAACTGGTGGCAGTGTCTGTAGCAGAGGGTTCTGAAGTCACTAAGATGTGAAGCTCTACTGGAGAACGCACCACCACTTAGGTTTGGTTTTGAGTATTCTACAGCCATGCTGTGTTTCCGGTGCACAGATAAAATGCTATCAGCCAGCTTCCTACTTCTGCTGCCTGCTGTCATTCCTTCCCCAAAGTCATGGATTCTAATACGCTGGAAGCTTTCTTGGCATTGTTTTACCACATTAAGAGAAAAAGACAAGTCCAGAAATACAATACATTTGGTCTCCTTTGTAGTAAGGCAGATATGCAGGTTTAAAGAAGACAAATACTTTGCTCAAGATTACAAATTTGTAAAGTTAAATTCCTTGTTGAGACATTTTTTTTTCACCCTGACTTTACGTTCTCCCCTGTTGTTCCCATCACTTCTCCCCAGTCATCATTCCCTGTCCACCACTGCAGCCATGCACATTCCAACACTCACTTTGTTAAAACACTACAACCATTTCCGACTTTTGAGATCCTATCCTAGTGTTTATGGTGTTGAACTTTTTGGTGACATGATTTATTTGCTTAGCACTCATTTATTTTATTCATCTGTTGTGCAAAAGGTATGTGTTACCTGAAAAGTAGTTGATCAGAAGTCTCTCTATCTTAGTTAAAATCATTTATATATTTGAATTATACTTGTTTCATCCTGCATTTCTACAACTTTGCAAGATAACTATTATGTTTCTTATCAGTTACTGCAGAAGTATTCTGCCTTTCCTAAATCACTGCTGAATCTGTGCTGATAGCAAGCATCTCATTCAGCTCTAAGCTCTAACACCAACAAAGAACAAGCTGTCGCTAAGTGTTTAATAAATATCTCCTGTTCAAGAGTCACAGAGGGAAGAAGATCACAGGTATACTCAAATGAAACCTGTCACCTTGAACGGTACCATGCAATAAGAACATTTTGAGAACAAATAAATAACACATCTTGCTGAATTCATAGGAGGAAGAAGCTACTCATGAGGAGCTTTTGAAAGAGAACACTTGCCTCTTAGATTTGGACAGAAGAGTCCTTTGCCATGGCAGATATTCATGGCTGCTACATGTGGGCACACAATCGGAGAGTAAGAGAAAGTCAGTGAGGCCTGGTGATGCATGTCCACTTTAATAGGAATGTAAGAACGAAAAGGGGAGCTGGAAAGACTGACTTATGTCAAAGGAGAGCTGAGTTTCTTCCAAAGAATTTAATTATGCTGGTGGATACAATAAAATAGTATGGAGTCACAAATATCACAATTATCTCTTAAAGTTCAAATATATGATTATACATTAAATTGTATTTTTATTTTCTATATTATAATAAAATCATAAAAAATTCATATCAGAAAATCATTTCATTTCATATCATTATATTTTCTCTGCCACATGTACATGTGATTATTCAGATCCATACTAGTTTGTTTGTCATTTCATGTAATTTTACCTTATAGCTGTTTATTCTTTTCCTGTTGCTGTTATCAACCTTGGTGGTGAGCATTTATATAAAACTCCTTCATAATAGAAGTGATGCACATTACCAATACTTTGAAGCCTGTAATGCGGATGACATAGTAATGTCTACAAAAAAAAATACATAACCCAGTTTTAACTAGCAAATATTGACCTACAAAATTTCAGAATATTTGTATTATTAAATAGATAAAATTAAAAGCATTAAGAGTACAGATTGTTTGGATAAACTTTTCATTCTTATGATTTGATCAGAGCTTAGGATAAGTGTAGGTGTGTATCTCTGACCATGTTGTTTATATTTGTGTTGATGATCCTACTATACCTAGGTGTTCTTCTGACGTAAGCACCAGATGCAAATCCCAGGCCTTTCATTTCCTGACCATCTCATGGAATGGTAGTCACTATCACTTCAAAAGATAAAACACCTCCTCTGATAGGAAAGCCTCAAAGGTTGTCGATAATCACATCAAATTTGACTATGGTTAGGGCCATAAGGTATTATTATTACACATTTGGTCTTTCAAATATGGAGTCAACCCTTTTCATCAAGAGTGAAGGCAATCTACACTCTAGAAAACAATTTGCAGAGTTTGCTTCATGAAAATCTTTGCTTACGAATCTTAGCAATCATTTAGCCATTGTGAATGCATATGTATATTCCTCATCTAAAACTTCTTCTTGTAGTAAAGCTTAATCTTTAAAAAAGTAAACCATAAACACAAAGAGCTGACAAGAAGGAAATTCCTGGATTTTAAGAGCATCACATCCTTATTTTGGCACATAGAAGAACAAAGGTAGCAACTTCCATGGCAAGAAACCAGAGGGAAACAAAAGACACACAGACTATTGTGTCTGTCCGGCTCCAAAAGTGAGATACAAGCTACATGTACAGCAATTTATCTTACAGGCACAGCTACTATCTTAGCGTTAAGAAGCACCTCATTGGCCTCCAACATTTCAGTGAATCTGACATTTACCCAGAAAGAAAAAGAATTTAATAGAAGTGTGTGTGTGTGTGTGTGTGTGTGTGTGTGTGTATGTGTGTGTATGTGTTATGTAGTGTGCACAGATGGGCTTGGAAAGAGAAGGCAAGATACTAAGATTCAATAGTACATATATCAGTTACATATTAAAAACAAAATAGTAACTTGTTATTTTCTCAACAGATTTTTCATAATTCCTATGGTAAAATTTAATCACTACCACATTATTTTAGGAGGACTTTAGGAAGTGGGGTGGGATATGTCTGTGACTAAAATGTCATAAATGAGCTAACACATTGTTCATTCTCTTTCTTGTCCTTTTCTATCAATGGACAAATCTTTACTCCAATGAATACAGCATCTAAGTTACTATGTTCAGGCAGAAGCCAGCCCTCATCAAACATAAAATCTATATGTATCTCTATTCTATACTTCCCCATATCTAGAGCTGTGAGAAAATAAAATTTGTTGTTTATAAAGTAGCCATTTTCAAGTGTTTTTATTAAACCACACATATAGTCTTCAAAAAACCCCTATCTTATCGTCAATAAAATTATTCAATCTATGACCATTTTGTACTCTATATAATATAGTATTATATATTATACATATAATATATAATATGCATGTATGATATACCTATTACAAAATAGTCTTATATTAGACATATATGTATATATTATTATTTGAATATGTTATATGCATATATACTTATGTGGGTATGCATATATTTTATGCATAAGTACAATATAGATATTTATAAATTATATACATATATGTACATATACGTGTATGTGTAATGTGCAAATACTGCACTCTATTTTTATTGTGTGTCTTTCTATTATTTCCTCCATCTGAGTCTTTGATAAGAAGCACCATTCTTTCTGTTAAAGAAGGATCACAGTAACAACTAAGCTAGTATATTAATTCCCAGAGAAGTAAGATATTTTTATATTTTGAAGGATTTTATGCCTTAGAGAATATTTACCATTCAAATACAATTTTGGTAATACTTTTATCAAACTAGTCCAACTCTGTCAAATACCAGACACCTAATGGAAAGCCATGTTCGTGATTGGGAGTTTACTCTAGTTGAAATTTTTATAAGGATTCCTATTACAGAAAGACACACGCTACATTTCACCTGACAAGGATTTTCTTTTTAAGTATACATATGCAAAGCCAAAGCTCTTACTAGCTTGTAACACAGAGTCCCCTGGGTACATTCACAGCTTGGTGTTTTTCAGTGTCTGTTGCATTTGATCTGCGAGAGCAAAAAATCTAAGCCATGTCCCAAAGACTGCCTACACAAGCAGGCTTAGGACTATTGTTTGCAACTCGTAGAGACTGTGAAATAGAGCAAGTGTATTTTTAACTTTCAGCACCTTCCACAGGACTGAGATATAGCTCAAAGTGGTCCAGGCAGGGACATTAAAGGAGGGCCACATTAAGATTCAGAAAGTACTGAGTTTGGAACCCAGCCCCATCGTTGTCTGTTTGTCAATGTGTGGTGTGCTTTCTTTGGAGTGGTGATGCTGCTGGTGTGGTTAATGGAAATAATGACTAGGGTGGCGTTCCTGGGATGACTAACATGCTCACTAACACTTGACACTATTTGTGATTAAGCAAAACACATTTAACACAGGTACACAGGAAAAAAAATCCCTCAAAGGGAAAAAATACTTCAAATGTGTAGGGCATGTTGGGACAGGTCTAAAACATTTATGGATATTAACTTGACCATATATCTGTAAGTAGCCTCATGAGGTTATGTGTCTTTCTTCAGATAGCAAAGCCAGTACTCAGTGTAACTAAAAAGATCTCAACAGTCAGGGATGAAGACAGACGGCAATCGTGTACATATGCTCATATGCTACTCTATCCCCTGTTCTTTTCTGAAATAGTCAACAGCATTTATTAGGAGAAATGTGGCCTCAAGTAATATCACTGTAACAAAGAGGTATGATTTTTGCATTAATGAATTTCAAGTTCAGAGAAAAGAAGAAAAAAGTTGAAATAATATTAGTTCATATGTGGTTAATGGATCCATTGATGCAGTGCAGTCTCCGTATGTATTCAAGATTATAGAACTGAGATCATAAGATGAATCAGGAAAGTTTCTCTCAGTAGAAAGGGGCTCATCATTTCCTAGCAGATGTTTACGTCTGTCTTTCTGCCCATCCATTCTTCTATTTATCCACTCATCCATCTATCTATTCGTTCCTTTTTTCCATCATGTATCAAAGTATTCTGATAGTTACTTAAGTACCACACAGCATTTTAAAGATAGGCAGACCTAGGTTACGGTTCTAGTTTTATCACTGTAGTTATTGAGTGTACTTGAGCACGTAGATGTTGTGGTTGAGTGTTGTAAATCATAATTACTCAAACTGAACTGGCAAGCTATAGGAAGATTTCTAAGAAGCACAATATTGGACTCCAACACCAACACCCCCAAAATGACAGGAGCCAGGCAGTGAGTTAAACATATGTTTAAAGTTACACAGAAGAAGAGAGGGATTTTTTCTTTTTTTTTTTTTTTGCCCTAAAGGAAATTCCACTTTCCTGGTAAGTACATGTGCCAAGTAAATCAAATACTAAATTATTAATTTTCCTGTGAATTGTGAATATATAAAGTACTAAAATATTAATTTATAGAAATTTCTAAGGTGACAGAGACCGATAAGAAGTTAAACCACCTACTTTTTTCCTATTTAATTTTTGTTTTGCTCATAAATATCAAGAACTGTTGTATCTTCCTTTGTTAGATGAGAAAAGTAAGACTTAGGAATTGGAGGCACTCTATATATTCATGCTTATACTTGTAGAGTAGTGCAGTCCTGAACTTACACCAGTGACGCTCCTCTCTGAGTTGAAAGATGGTTGGTAAAGAGTCTCAAAGGTGAAAACAAATAAGTGTCAAATGATCAGCTTTAAATGAGACAACCACATAAGCCCTCCAGGATAGGAATGTGCAGGAGTTGTAATTGCTTGCCCCAAGACTTCATGAGACGTGCTAAGCAATCAGTCTCAGGTGGGGAAAGTCTTCTTGGGTACAACTGACCAGGAGCTAATGGCAGACATGGACTTTTGGGGCAAAAGAAGTCATTGTCTTTAGTGATGGAACCACTGATGAGTTACCCATGTTACATCAGATAGCTTCTTATCCAAACCAATATGAGTGGTCCTGCTTAAGCCCTATGGGTCACACAGCAAAAACAAAATTTAAACAGAAAGGAAAGTAGGTTGGGGACTTGGCTGTAGGAAGTATGAGATGATGCAGTTGAAAGAAGGATAAGAGAGACTCAAGGAATCAGACCAGAATGTACTAAATGTATAAGAAATTATCAAAGAGAAAATTAATCAAAATATACATTCTAAAGTAAGAAATAGAGTTATTTCTGCTGTATCAAACACTTAAAGGGGAATACTGAAAACTTAATCCAAATCATTTGTTAGTTGAAAAACAAGTAACGAGCAATTACACTTAAAAGACTGATGAATTACAGAGAACATATCTACTAGATGGTACACAGTATATGTACAACAAGTTGAGGTAAACATATTAAAAAAAAATCAAACTATGTGGCCCAATTAGAAAAACATGAGTGAGGCAATGTAATATCTATCATTATTTAATGAGTTTATATTATGCATCAGGGTCTTTTCTACAATCCTGCTCATATAGACTTGTTTGGTTAGTAAAAGATAAGCAAAGCAAAACCTATAACACTCAGATAAAATAAGTGGAGCCCTATAAGTAAAACTTCATACATAGACCAATATCTGAAACCCATATTCTAAGTATCACTGAGAAAAATGAAGTAGAACAAATGTTAGTGTATTGGAGGAATAGAATATTTGCTCTGTTCTAAATGGGTAGTCAGAGAAGGTGCAGTCAAAAAGATGAGATAAGAGTGTAGCTATGAAAGGAGATAGGAGGAGACCATTGCGAGATCAGGGGAATACCTGCCTGTAGAGGAGACTGATCCAAAAGTCCAAGAAGAATATATGACACTCAACTGTGAAGAACATCAAGGACATTGAGTTTATCAACACAAAAATAAGTGGTGATCCCATCAGAGCAGAATCCTGACCATTAGCTCAAGGCAGAGATGAAAGAGCAACCTTGGTAGCTAAGGAACAGGCTAGGGAAGTAGAATGAGTTTAACAGGTTGCTCAGAAACACAATAAAGACAGATGGCAATGCAAAAGAGAAAAGAAGATAATTGTGTTGTAAAATCCTGAGCAGGTGGATGGGTACAGATCCTATTCATATGCATGGTTAACTTTGAAGCATGTGCCTCTTTGTTGATGCTGAGATAGTAATGGAGTGGCCAATGCCAAATAGTGTACTTAGGCCAGAAATTGAGTTAGAGCTTTACAAGAACCCCCCCCCCCCCCCAAAAAAAAAGGATGTTCTGTGCCACATGCGCTTGTCTGGACATTGTACTTTTAGAAATAGTGGCAATAAAAGAACTTTAGATATATAAGTGAATTTTTCCATTGAGCTTCAAAAGGAAGGAGAGCCCTCTGGATTTGAGGGATTTATATGATTTGAGTCAATGAAAAAGTAAAGGAGGGAGGGAAGAATCTAAACTAGAAGACCAACATTATTGATAACAGAGGGGCAACAGCTAGTGTTCACGGGGCCAGAGAGGATGACTGTGAAAAGCATGGAAAATGAGAGTCTATCTCTTCCAAAACACTCCAGAATCAATCCTCTTACCGGGTCCTAACTCCACACACTGTCTCTTTGACCTTGGTCTCGGTAACGGCAAATAGATAGTGTAATAGCTTGCCTTTCATATACAGAACTAAATTGAAAAATTGGGATAAGGTTACCATGTATGCTGGAACACAGTAAATTCTCATTAAATGATGGCTGTTGTTTTAGGTAGCCTCAAGGGATCTGACAGGGAATATAAGAAGAGGATCTCAGGCTTGTGAAATATAGTGGACAGAAATGTGATAGAAAATTCCATCATTTCAGGAGGCATTCTACAAATACAAGTCTTGATCCTTACCATATAAATTCATTATTTTATGTGTCAAAGTTTATAAAAAGATTCATCTAGGGTAATACTTGATATTATACAAAATCACAACAATTCCTAAAACTAATAACTGGGATGTTTGTACTCTAAAAATAGAAAAAATATGATTTATTCTCTAAATTTGGAAATCCATCTTTGAAATGAACGTGATGTTAATCTTCATACCGATGACATGTTTTCATATTTTAATGTCAGTAGTAGCTAGGCAAAAACAAAATCTACCAAAATTTTCATAAGAATACTTGATGTGACTGAGAGATAGCTTATATTCTGAGTGTGGTTGCTGCATTTGCAGGGGACCCTGGTTTATTTTCTAGAACTCATATGGGGAGATCACAACCTTCAACTCTGGTTACTAGGACTCTGAAATCTTCTGGATTCTACAGGAACCTGAACACAGACAAGGAGGCACACGTGTGTGCTCACATGCATACACACACAAACACACAAAAAACTTTTTGTTTTTTTTAAGGAATGTTCAATTTATTCTCGTTATTTTTTTCTGCAAAGGGTGTTCAGAGAATAGAGCAACCATTCCCACTCGGAGGAACTTAGAAGAAAGAAAGCATTGTATTCTAAAAAGGATGTTTATATTTCCAGAAGCCTAAAATATAAATAGAATTGTACTTTGCCTTTCACAAAATTAGACAGTTATTTCCTCGTTGCTTTATTTATTTTAAATTCTTTTTCTTTGAAGTTTTTCTGTGCTCAATTAATCTAACAGTAGAGAGTTCTTTCTTCAAGTTTTCCAGCTCAATAGTTATAAACCTATTTTCCTCTGAAAACCAGCTACAGTTATCATGGAGTTTGGCTTTATGCATTAAAGATCACAGCAAGCATGTTTTTAAAAAGTAATCATAGATTCTAGTCTATTTGAAGCAACACTCCTAAAGTCTTCAAAAAAGAAATGAAAGTAGAGGCTGATGTGGTTTTTATGATAGCAGTTTTTACCCTCAACATTTGGAAATTTTATCCTAAGAGTGTTAAAATATATCTAGAAAATTCACAAAATGTCATTATTTATTCAAAATAACTATTGAGGATATGAATAAAAATCGCATCAGTCTTTCACACAGACAAGTATATACCAATACCAGACAGTCTCCTTGATCAGTTCTTAAATTACTAGACATCCAAGGTAGAGAGTATAGGTCAGTTGGTAGAGCACCAGCGTAGCACCCAGGAATTTCCCAGTCCAATACCCCATACATGACAGATTTATGAGAAAAAAAAAACGCAACAGAGATGGTTAGATCGCGCAGGGCTGGTCACTAACATAAACTGGCGTAGCAGTTAATAATGGGATAGCTGAATTTAAAAAAAAAAGCAATTAATGATTTCAGGTATGGGTAACTTATATAGTATGTAAAATGTGCTTCAAAATATTGATTTTAGCAAGTCGTGGTGGCTTTATTTACAAGTACTGGACTTTCTATAGAAATATTGGAAGGTAAAGATGTGTGGATCTCCAGGATTTGACAAACAAAGAGTTATTTTAGAAAGGATAGTAAATGGTGTTTCTAATCACGGGTACTTTAGAATTGTAATGAAAAGAAATAAATATATTGTATATGAAAGGATGGATCAGGTAATTTAACTTTTATTTTTCACTCCAAGTGAAATCAGGGAGCGTATTTGAAAGCCTCAGAAATGCTAACTTAGGTGTCTTGAAGATAGAACAAAATCTGGTGAGGGGCCAGGAAAGAGGGAAAGAGCTAAAGAGCATCCCCCTTAGGTGTGGTGAATATGGCTGGGGAAACAATTCTTGAGAATTAGATATAATGAGAAGGCTGCTTTTCTTTCCCTTTTGTGAATAAGACACAAACTCTATCCTCAAACATGCTTATCTTCACATTGTGTGGGACTTCAATGACAGGAGAAACACAGTTTATTTTACATTATTCTTGCTAAACAATGTTAAACAACATTGACACAAATTAAGCAGAACAGAATCAGAGGTAATGAGGGAACAAAAATCACTTACTGTGTTAATTTAAGGACTGTGCATAAACTTCACGCAGATTTAAGTTCCCCAACAGCTTGCAAATGGGTCACTCAAGTATTCAAAAGCAGCAGTTCCTGGAGGTGTGTTAGTCATAAGGTCCACAGAATAGGGCTTTTTATTGTCATCATTTTCCTTTATATTCTGCCCACCGCTGAGTCATATACTCTGTGATACATGTATGCTAAATCATGTCTCTTGAAGTGGAGTCCCTCTGGATCATAATTAAAGCAAGAGTCCTGAAGTCAAGTGTTGCATGGCGAGCAGGGGCCCTTTGTTTATCCCAGCTGCCTGGCTATCTTACACCTGAAATAATCACACAGAAACTGTATTTATTAAAATACTATCTGGCCCATTAGCTCTAACTTCTTATTGGCTAATTCTTACATCTTAATTTAACCCAATTTTGTTAATCTGTGTATTGCCACATGACTGGGGCTTACTGGCAAGATTCTTTCCAGTGTCTGTCTCGGGCAGGAGATCCATGGCTTAACACTCTGCCCTTCTTCCCAGCATTCAGTTCTATCTACTCTGCCTACCTAAGTTCTGTCCTATCAAGTAGGCCAAGGCAGTTTTTTATTCATTACCCAATGAAAGTAATATAAACAGAATAACCTCCTACACCAGTCAAGCCTCAACATCATGTTCACCCCTTCTCAGAAATATAGGGAGGCCTGTATTTAATTTGTATTACTGTCTTATTTTGTGAGTAATAATTCTTCTTTTATAAACCAAAAGAACTAGTATATCCCTGCAGCACATTAGGAAAGATAACAACGGAAGTGTATGTAAAACCGTAAGAATTGTCCATTTTATCAGAAAAATAAGACCCAGGCTACCCTTGTGTGTTTTATAGCATGTATGCAGTATGGAGAAGTATCACAAAGGTAGTTGCTATGACAGAGTACTCTAGAGCTAATATTTCCCAAACCAACCATATGAATAAACACAGGATAGAAGGTGGCAAACCTCCCACCAAAAAAAAAAAAAAAAAAAAAAAGCTAATTCTCTGGTTTCTAGACTTTACCAAGGGGTGTGGTAAACCTAATGAATATTTCTCAGTTTTCAGTAAAATGAGAGCAAAGAGATGCCTTTGATTAAATTATTATCAACACTAATAGGCAGTTAGTACAAAATGTGTCAGATTATTGCATCCACAGTGAAAATTAATCTAAGAACCACTGCTTGTTATTAGAATACCAAGCTCAAGTGCTTTATAATCTAATGAAGCTCATTTCCAAAATATGAATGATTTTATATTTTATTTTTTCTCTTGGAAAAGATTTTCATTAGAAAGTCTTGAATCCTTACATGAGTTTCACCTCAACATGGCTGGCTGGCTGAATTTTGTCTGACACCTCACAGAACTTGCTCAGATAAATTTTCCATCACTAAATAAATTACATCCGTTCTAATTAAAGAAATGTAGAGACTCCTACTCTGAGATAAGTGAAGTTCTCTGAGGAGTTAAAGCTTCCATGGTAACCTGCCAGGGACAATCTAATTGATTCATGTGGTCCCTTCTGCCACTTATTGATTCCATGCCAACAAGCCTTGAAAACTGCCCATCATTTCACAGAGATATTTATAGAACAAGTACAGTGGAGACAAATAGATGGTGATGGGCCTTAGAGACACAGTTACTGTATTAAAAAATTGTGAAAGAGAAAATTTCCCTTCTGGGCAACTGATTATAAGCAAGGATCAAATCACTACCTGGTAAATATGTCAATGGTTTTTAAGAAATAAATTAAACTATTCAAGATACATCCTTTATGGGGAGGAACAACTAAATAATAATAATAATTAGAAAGTCCTGAAAAATTAAGTTCAATGTTATGGGCACCACATCATTGCTCATAACATAGACACCTTTCTCCTTCAGTCATGTGAGTTTGCACCCAAATTTATTCCACAATGTGTCGTATCCATCACATCAAAAAAAGGAAATGATGAATCAATACCACAAAGACATTAAGACTCAGAGGACAACACAAAGATTAATACTATAATTATTGTCATGAGCCCTATAATTTGTTTCAACTATCCTTGCACAAACCAGGGAGGTTAGCAAAGGAAATTGAGTTGGTGTCTATAAATCAGACTTCTCCATTGCATTGGCTTCTATTCCTGATGCTCCTCTTGTTGAGCTTGTCTGTAGGATCTGAAATTAAGCAGTTAGTGTTTCCCTGGAAGATGGGTACTTGTGGTTTCAATGATGGGTGCTTTTTTGCTAGACTAGGTGTCATGTGCACAAAAAGGATTGCATCAAAGTTCTGATTACGCCAGCTTGTTCAGAAATCACGTTTTTTCATGTATTTCACAGATATTAAATGCCCTCCTGTTTTGCTGCTTCAGTTGGACTTAACAGCCTGCTGGCTTCAAGGCCAAACTCTGGTGTGATTGTCAAATCATGAGGCAAGTTGATTTTGTATTCAATAGAATGGAAGGGTATTCAGATGAATAAGTTGAATACATTTTGCATTTGAAAAACTTAAGATGTTTTAATAAGTTTACTGATTTACTTCTTGACTACAAGTTACTGCTAACTTCTTTCAATGTATTTTTCTAATCTCATATAGAGACTATAATTTTAATAAATACTTTTAATATAAACACTTCAATTTCTAAATTTTAAAAATCCTTTGCTGCACTGCATCACTCATAATGACAGTGATGAGAATCTGGTTTCATGGGACTCTTAATAGTGGGAGCATGGGCTGTCTCTGACTCTTATGCCAGCGTTTAGGAACTGTTTGTTCCTACTGAGTTGCATTATTCAGCCTTAATATGAGGGAATATGCCTAGTCTTATTATAGCTTAATATACCATATTTGATTGCTATCACTGAGAGGCCCACCCTTTTCTAGAGGAAAATGAGGATTAGTGAATTTTGAGGAGAAGGTAGGTAGGGGGAGGGCTGGGAAGAAAGGACAGGGGGGAATCTGTGTTTGGAATATAATATAAATAAAGGGAAAAAAATCTGTTCTTAATTCAAGAGGGTGGGGTAGAGGTAGGGATGTCTTAGCAACCGGCTCTAAATTGTACAAGTCTTTTCCTAAGGTGCTGTGTGACTTACTGTCTTTGTTCTTACTTGGTTCTCAAAGTATTACTCTGATGAATATTCACATGTAAGAATATCACTAAGTATTAAGAAAACAATAAAGTTAATGTTCTCAATTGATGCAGGCCTTTTAAAACAGTTTTTAGACAACTTTTGACAAATGCCATATGTATGTTATAAGTAATTAAAGACATTTGGAATTTGCTATTGCTGAAAGTTTTACTTGTTTTTGGATACAGGTTCAGTGTTTTAAACAGATCTCCCAGGTAGCTGGGATTGTGGGCATGTAAGACGAGGCCTGGCAAGACTCAACATTTCTTTTTCTTTCTAAGTTAAAATTTAGAAAGGGATGCAGCAAACCACATATATTACACATCTGGTTCCATGATAATTAGTAAGGGCTTTTTCTTCTCTTAAATGAAACATGGAAAACATCTAAAATTACAGTTTTTCTTCTACTTATAAATTTTAACCTCTTCCTATTTTTTCCATAGTAAAAATACTCATTAGTTCATTTTATATACTCAGAATATATTTAAAACCCATTCACACTCATTTGTCTATATGTAAATATATATTGCTTCAAGAATAATCTGTTTATGTTAATACTCTTATAGAACATTACCATTCTGAGTCTTATTTTGGGGGTCTTACAATGTTTTTGAGGTTTCTATGATTTTCTAAATTGTGCATCTATTACATCCTTCTTATTGGATAATATTCTTGTCCTATGGGTAGTGAAAACATTAGACTAGCATTGACTCTACATTCAAGACATTCACAGTTCAGCTAACAACATAGACACCACCGTAAATCAGATGACATTGTGACTTTTATCTGAACTAATGGGACAACTCCTCCCATTCTCTATCCCCTTTCCTTTCAGACTGCCTTACACATGTACATGCTGCCATAGAACATGCATTTTTGAGTCATGTGGCTGGCGTTATTTTTCAAAAATTTAAATAAGACTGTAAAACTCACTGAATATCCTGAAGGAGTGTTGTACATATAACAACTTTCAAACAAGCAACATCTGACCTTTTCTTTTAAGCTGGGAATTTCTATAGGGCAAATACATGCAATTGCAATTTTTTTTCCTTCTACATCACTTCTTCATGTCGTTACATGAAGTTATAATCACATTACTAGCACATGGGACTCTTTCTTCATCACTGTTCATCTTAATTCTATGTCCCATATACAAAAGTTATATTGGGTGTTTTTGCAAAAATTTGGAAGCTTGACATTGCATCTGTTCACATATTTTTGTATTTCACATTTTATCTAAAGATGGTGGTGGACATGACTATTTCCTAATTACAGATGAAAAAATTGAGGACCATCATTTCCACTCTGCTATAAAGACTAGGAAAAAGGAGAACCTATGTTATCAAAATGCTAGCCAAACCTCAGAACATCCCACCTCCTCAGAAGCCTGCTACACCAAATTTGGGGACTGCAAAAAGTGATTCACACACCATCATTAAGTAGCTCCTTAAGATTATTCTATGTCAATATTCCCAGATTTTATTTAGCCTAGATAAATTCTCATGTGGATTAACCTCATGATGCTGTGAATATGTTCCATAGCACTGGTAATAAAGAAGCTTCTTTGGGCTTGTGGCAGTGCAGAATAGAGCAAGGAAGGAATTCCAAGCAGGAGAAAAGAAGGTGGAGTCAGGGAGACACCTTGAAGCAATGAAGGAGACATGCCAGACGGAAACTTACCGATAGGGCACAGCCACATAACAACACACAGATTCATAGAAATTGGTTGATTTAAGGTGTAAGAGTAACTTAATAAGAAACCTAAGCTATTGACCAAGCAGTATTATAATTAATATTGTTTCTGTGTGATTATTTTGGGTCTGCGTGGCTGAGAAATGAATGAATAGGCTTTGCCTACAAAATAGTACTAATGTGGGCCAGCTCCATTCACATAAAACCTGAGAGAGCTTGAAAAGGAATTCTACATGTGCACACATATACACACACACACGCATACACACAAACACAAAACCAGCTTCTTAGCACAGCATCTTGGTAGCCACCCCTTTTTTGATGGGCTCGATTTGCTGGCTGTGAGTAGGGCCACTGCAGCTCCTTTGAGAGAGGGGAGAGGCAGGGAGGGGAGCAGAGAAAAATGTATAACTCAATAAAACCAATTTATTTTGACTCAGCACTGGCACTGAAGGCAGCAAGGTTTCTTTAGGGGAGAGTTTCCTGGTTCCTGCGAGTAGCATGGACATCTCTGGGTCTTTTAGGAGACTGGGGTCTGTTAACAGCATGTTTCAAATTGCTTAATGGTGACATGAACATGCTGCGATCCTGGAGCCAGGCCGGTGTGCATAGCTCTCAGAGGCATTGAATATGCTTCTGCCATGTTGGATTGTTTGGAGCAAACAGGCAGGGCTATGATATTGGTCTTAGCCATGCCCACAAAAAAAAAAAGAAAAGAAAGAGTGTTCTTTGTCAGAAAATAATTACAGAAACGTACATAATAAAGACAAATTCAGATAACAAAAAAGACCTCTAAACGGGTCACAGTGTTGGAAAAATATGAATAAATGCTTCAAAATCATCAGAAAATGCTAATCAAAACAACTCTGAGATTCCTAAGCTATTGGTCAAGCCATGTTGTAATGAATATAGTTTTTGTGTGATTATTTTGGGTCTGAGTAACATGAAATTAACAAATAGTCCCTGTCTAAAAACTTCAGATTGTATTTGGTTTGTTAAGATACAGCTCCATGACTTTAGATTGTGTGTGTATAAAGAGAACATAAGCCTGAATGAATGTGGAAAAAAATTACTTCTAATTTAAGGGATTTTTTGATGGTTATTTTAAGGCTTAAATTTCAAGTAATGAATCAATGAAATGATGGGAAACATCAAGCATCTTACTATGAAGAAAGAAAATTAGACATTTGAAACATGGAACCATAATTACATGTTTAGCCATGGATAAGTTCTTATCTGCCACTCAATTAAATAGACCAACATAAATCAGATATAATCTCTAAGACTCACTTTCTTTCACAATCTCCAATCTTTTCCCAGATTCTCACACATAAGCCTGGATTCCACCTGTATAATTTACACACACACACACACACACACACACACACACACACACACACACACTGTCTTTCCAATAGACCTATTGGTTTCTATAGAACAGAAAGACACTTAATAAGCTCACTGAGAGGTCACTGGACTCAGTTTAACTTTGCTTAGTCTAAGACACCAGCCTCATATGTTTTAATTTAAAGTTTTCTATTAACTGATGCATGGAGAGCAGGGGAGGACTTTGTTTGACCTGGCCACCCAGCTAGCTTACACCTGGAATAATCACACAGAAACTGTATTCATTTAAACACTGCCTGGCCCATTAACTCTAACTTCTTATTGGCTAATTCTTACATCTTAATTTAGCCCATTTCTATTAATCTGTGTATTGCCACATGACTGTGGCTTACTGACAAGATTCTAACCAGTATCTGTCTCAGGCAGAAGATCCATGACACCTGCCACTCTGCCCTTCTTCCCAGCATTCAGTTCTGTCTTCTCCACCTACCTAAGTTTTGCCCTATCAGGCCCAAAGAAATTTCTTTATTCATTAACCAATGAAAGCAAGACATAAACAGAAAAATCTCCTACACCATTTTCCCTTTTTTGTTTAAACAAAAATAAAGGCTTTAACTTTAACATAGTAAAATTACATATAACAAAACAGTTATCAAGCAAGAATCACAGTTACAATATTTCTATCTACTGCATCTTTTAATCATAACTAAGGAAAACTATAACTATGAATTCTTCAACTCCTTCAAAGACTCAAGAAGGATATAATATTACCTAAGTAACCAGGAAGTGTATTGTAAGCAACTTCCAAATCTCTAGAATTGACAGAGACATTTTACTGCCTGGACAGTCATCCAAAGTTCTTTTATGCTGTTGGGGCATCCATCTTCAGCCTACTGGCCCATAGTATCCAGAAGACTTTTCCATGAAGCAGAAAATTTCAAAAACAGTTCAGTCACTTTCTTCTGTGTCCTGCCAAATGTCTTGCAGACTCTTTAGCTATTAAAATGGTCAAAGCTCCTGTTTACTATCAGTGAGAGGCTACTCAATGTGTCCAAGATCTACAATGTCAGTATCTCCAGACTTTATCAATCGTTTTAAATGAACAGCAAAGATCTGTTCCCACCTTCATTAATAACAACACTTCAGAGTATCAGAACGTGTTAGACATCGTTTTACAAAGTTCTTTCATTGTTACTGTTAAAAACTTAGCCATAATTTTAAGTCTCCTTTTTCCCCTGTCTTTTAATGAAGCTTCAAGCTTTTGCTTTATCTTTGAAAAACTTCTGTCATTTCCTAGAAAGAGGGCAACATGCAGTGGGTAGTTTTTACACAACTGAAGACTGATAATAGATTTATAATCATTGGAAATGATGCCTGCTATTTGGGGGTCATATCCATTATTCATATGCAACTATATTCCACAGTAACACTTTGTGCTCAGGTTTATACTTCTTGACATTGCTGGCAGATTCATGAACCTATGGAAGATAGTCTGTATTATTACTACACAAAATTCTTAGAGGTATATTCAGTGTCAAACTGAAATTATTGGAGCTGAGAATTTAATTCCATTAATATTGGATTTTGTATTTAAAGTCTGATCTACAGAACAAAGCAGGTGTCATATGCTATACAACTCCTTCACTACTGTTGATGACTACTTCAGGTGAATTACAATTTTAATACATCATAATTTATTTATTCTTTGCATTAAAATTCAACTTGGACTTCATGGCATTCAAGTATCACGTATTTATAACCATGTGATTGGCTTCACTGCCCTGGAATTGAAAGCTTATGGTTTCAATATTCTACTCATTTTTTGGAATTACTATGAGTAAATTATGTCTGTGACTCTCAGCTTTGTTATCTGCTGTCAGCTATTCTTTGAAAACTAACTAAAAGTTAAACAGTGAGGTAAGTTTTGAGCATGCAGTACTGAGCATAACATAGACTTGGTAAGTCTTATCTTATGCCAGAAGTCTAGAATGACTATTTATGTCGTTTAAGCACATATATACATAGGAGAATCATTCAGAACACCAATATTAATTGTGAATATAGAAACGCCAAGCGTCAAGGAACACTGCATCAAATGGAACATATACACCTATTTTAGAAAAGGGGGGATTTTAATAGTAAGCCAGAGGAATACTATGTATTATAAAGTTCTGATTGAGAAAACAAAACACTCTGAAATCTTCAACTCTGGCAATTTTAAAAGAAGAAAAAAGATCCCAGAGAGCTTATTGAAAGTGTTGGTGTTTTTGACCATGAGCCTAGTGATGAGATTTCAGAACACACTGAAGACTGTGACTTTCATTCTGAGGACACTGACGACTGTTGGTGGATTTTTAAAGGAGCAGCAATGTTACCAGGAGTAAGCTAAAAAGAATGACTCAACTGAAAATCAAGTCACACTGTAACTTGTAAGGACAACCTGAAAGAATTGGTAAAATGACTAGAGGGTTATATAAGTCCATTGAAAACAAAGAGTACGAGCATTATATTTTGAGAAGAATTAATGACAAAACTCTTAGGGTTTCCATTTAAGTAAGAGATTATTTCATTCAATTATTCAGAGTACACATTAGTGCTCAAACTTTTGAGTTGTACTTGAAATGTGACATTTAAAACATCCCTAGTAAGACATCTACAGAAAATCTTGGCACGTTACCATAAATTAGCCTATTGCCACTTGTTTATTTCCTTTTTGAAAAGTAATCAAAAGCTATGGCTCAAATTCTGATCATCCAGAAGTCAAAATACTTAGCATTATAAGCAAGTAGAACATTACCATATACTATTTAGCATAGTTTTTGCTGAAAGTTAAAAGTAAAGTAAATCACTTGATATTTATTGAATGCTTACAATGTTTTAGATACTGTGTATAAGACTGATCCTTACTATCTGATTTGTCTCTCAAATCCTAGAAATCCAGCACATGGCATTTGTAAACTCAATAATTTGGAAGGTTGAGGCAAGAGTATCAGTTAAGGTTATGAGTCAAAGGATAGCCTAGTGTCTGTAAACATAAAGTCTCTTTCTGTGTTTGGACTAGTACTAGGCTCAGTAATAGATAAAAGACTTGACATTTGAATCTATAGATAAAAGACTGTAGATTCAATCCCCAGCAATAAATAATCATAATAATCAACAGCATTAGTTCATATGTTAAGGCCTTGCTATCCAATATTTCAGAATATGACAATATATAAAGACAAAGTATTTAACAACGTGATTATATAAGAATGAGGCCATAGCATGGACCCCAATTCAATATGCTTTGCACTTCATAAGAAGAGGAAATGAAGTTATTCAGGGATAGTAATGATGTTTACACAACAGGGAAGCCTTGTGAAGACCTTGTGACAAGCTCAGCACCTATAAGTGAAGGAGGCAAGTCTCAGTAAAGGAAACATGGAAACACCGTCACTTTAAATTTCAGAACTATAAAAACTTAAAATACATTTTATGGCACCTAATCTGCAGTGCTTTGTTATAGCAGCTGTTAGTAAAGGGACACATTTGCAAGTCTGTATGTCTTTCTTCAAGCACTTTGTTATTTAGTGGATACAGAGCTAAGCAATGGCTCAGAGCAGAAAATATAATCTCTACTGGTAAATAACAAGGGGCTATGAAGTAGGTAACCAGAATAATATGTTGGTTGGTTGGTTGGTTGTTTGGTTGGTTGGTTGAATGCAAAAGGAGAGTAGGAAAAATAGATTAGAGGAGGTGAAAATAGAGAATATGCAGGAATGCTTCACACAAAGGAATGAAAGTGACATGTGAGGGACCTGGATCCTTGGCAAGGAGGAGTAAGTCATACTTTTATAGGCTTATTGAGTACAATGTTATTAAAATAACCTCAGGTAACATTAGACTGAATACAAATACATAATCATTGTATTACAGCTGTGATTCCCACTATCCTCTCTCAATTATCATAGCCAGAAAACTGTTTTAATAACTGACATCAACTTGTATCACTGGGATCTTAAGATCCTTGGGTGTTTACCCTATGATTATCAGTTGAGTAAATTAATCTATAAACAAACACAAAAATTCATAAATAAGGCTTTTACTGGAAAAGTTTGATGTGATCTAACTTATATGACTACTTCTCACAGCTATTTTATTTATACTCTATCTCAACCTGCACCACTCGAACCTCAACCACACTGATTTCTTGCTGGTTTATAGAAGAATATAAGCTCACTTGTATGGCAAGGACTTTCATTATTTCCTTTGTGCAGAACATTCTTCTGCCAGGTTTTATTTTTTAGTATTTGTGGCTTTATCTTCTAGGCCTTGAAGCACCACCTTCTTGTAAAGGTCTTCCCTAATTTACCTACCTAAAAGTTATGACCTCTTTCATGGTATAATCTGCTATGTAACTATAAATTTTAGAACAATCTTGTATTGAACTATACTCCCAACCTTCCTCCTTCTCTTTCTGTCTTTGTATATGGATGATATTTTACATGTGTGAGTGTGGTGTGTATGCATGTTGAAGCGCATAGATGGCCCATGTGTGTACATGTGCATTCCAGAGGAGGTTACCAAGTATCTTCCCCTTATTCTTTTGATATAGGACCTCTCATTGGATCTAGAGATCCTTGCTTCTTATTGGATGTAGAGTTCCTTGTCTCTCATTGGACCTAGGGATACATATTTCTCATTAGACCTAGAGATCCTTGTTTTTCATCAGACCTAGAGATTGTTGGCTCTGCCTTCCACCTATCCTCCATCCCAGTGCTGAGGTTACTAATATTTGAGATTATACCTGGCATTTTATGTACATTCTGGACATAGGAACTTAGATCCTTGTGCCTGTTTAGCAAGCACTCTTAGCCACTGAACTTTCTCACTAACCCTAATATTTCTTTTTTAAAATTACATACTTTTATATTTAATTAAAATATAATTGCATAATTTTCTTACTTGCCTATTCTTCCTCCAAACTTCCCATGCATTGCCTTCCCCCACTGATTTTTCTCAAATACAAGGCCTTTGTTTCTTTAATTGTCGTTACTAATATATTATTTTTTTTCAGTTCTTACCGCTCATTAGTTCTCTTTTCTTTCAAACTACAGTTTGAATTTCATGTCAGCATATGCCTCACCTGTCTACTACTTTTCCAAATATGGTGACTATCACAGTGTATATACTATCTAGATTCACAATTAGTGGTAATGTAATATCATATAATGACTGGGGCTGTAAATTCATGCTCCATCTTTGTACTAGAAGACAGAAATAGTGTCAATGGTGTTATTATGAAACACATAACAAAAATGGAGGGGGGAGTTTAAAACTGTATTTCAAGGAAAGTAGATGAGGCACATTAACTATGGAGTAAGATAGTATGTCATATGAATGAAAAATTAAACAAGATTTACTGGGAGTTCACAAATCTAATGGTCAGAACTGATCCAGAGGACATGCCAACTGGCATTGCCAACCGCCTGTGAACAAGTCACTTAACTGTAGAAAGTGTCTTGTGAGTCATGGATAAAAATATTGGAAAGGTTTTCAGCCTCACAAAGAGATAGTCTGAGAAGTAGATAGCATTTCCATTGTCAGTAACTGAGTTCCCTTGGGACAAGGTTGGGAGGAAAGATGAAAGCAGCCAAATATCATTAACTCTATATATTTGCAACGAAATTTGCAGCTATATATTTACACTGACTTGCTGAGTTATGCTTGGCAGTAGGAGAAGTACTTGCTCCAGAATGATGGATCCCCTGCTGTGTCTTCTATGCTTAATGAAGTCTGGGTCCCTGGAACTTCATTAATATACACTGTAGTGGTGAAGACAGTACCAGAAGTGATGGATTTTGTAGAATGGTACTGTATCCGAATGTTAAAGGTACAACCACTTCTATAGATAGTTAAGTCAAATGTTAGTCACAAATTCAAGACACAGATTCACTTATTTCACTGTTTTTAACCTAAGATCTTTTAGTTGGCGTACATAATAGGTTTCAGCATGACACCTTCACATATTAATTTTACGTAGTCGGCTCTCATTCTTCCCATAGTTCTTACTTGCTCCCTCTTTCCCCTCTCACTGCTGTCCTTTCCCCAAATAGTCATAGATTCTGCACATGTGGAAAGCTATGCAAAAGTTTTTCTTATAAGTTTTGTTTACCTTGATAAACATCATGGTCAACACTTCCAGCTATTTTTATTCAAATGACTTTATCCTTTATAGCTAAATACAACTTACAGTGTCTGTATCCACCACTTTTCCCTTACCAGTCTCTCTGTTGCTATTTACCTAGGCTGATCAAGTATAGCACATTGCCACAATAACCTTATATGGGTGTATAGCTATAAATTCTAAAGGGGACAGGGTACTGACTATCACTGTCTGGTTCAGGGATTCATGACTGAACTCTGTCCAAGAGTTTGGTCGAGAAAGGGTTATGGTTTCTTATATCCTAGAGACAAAAGAAGGCCACCAGCAGGCAGACAGTAGGAATGCTGCAAAGGATGCTCCATATAGCATCTGAGGATAATAAACATGTCCTTGCCATTCAGGAAGTGAGCATCAAGAGGAAAATTATCTTTGTTTCACTTATTTTTTTTAACATTTCAGCCACAGCTTTCCTTCCCTTCTCCCCGCTCAATCCCTTCCAATTGCCTCCTGCAATACCAGGTTACATTCCTCCATTTCTATTTAGAAAAGGACATCCCAAGGATGTCAACAAAACAAGGTATATCTGGCTGCAGTAAGACGATGCACCTCTCCATGTATTAAGATTGTTCAAGGCAACCCAGTATGAGGAGTAGGGACTCAAAGGCCACTAAAAGAGTCAGGGACAGCCCCTGTTCCCACTGTTAGGAGTCCCACAAGAGGAACAAGCTACACAACTGTAACATATATGTAGAGTGCTTAGGTCAGTTCCATGCAGACTTTATAAAATTCAGTTCAGCCCCTGTGAGCCCCTGTAGTCTAGATTAGTTGGTTCTGTGGGGCTTCTGGTGGTCTCCTTGATACCTCTGGCTCCTACAGTCCTTTGTCCCCTTCTTCTGCAGGATTTCCTGATCTCTTCCTAATGTTTGGCTGTGGGCCTTCATCTTAAAGCCTCATTTATTTTCATCTTTAGAGTTGATCAATACTAGAATCTGCACGATGCTTATGAATAGTAAGAGGATTAAAATCTATCATAGTTAGGTATGTTTTGACCACATAAATACTCCATAAGGTTTGTGTTTCATTGTCATTTTTCTCATCATTGCTGTTACCAAGTTAGTCCTGGATTATTGATATGAATCTTACAGAACAAAATCATGTGGGGTACATGTCTAAAACTGTCTTAGTTAGGGTTTCCTTTGCTACAATGGAGCACCTTAACCAAAATGTAAGTTAGAGAGGAAAAGGTTTATTTGATTTCCACTTCCACATTGCTGTTCATCATAAAGAGAAGTCAGGACAAGAACTAAAACAGCCAGAAATATGGAGGCAGGATCTGATGCAGAGACTATAGAGGGATGCTGCTTACTGGCTTGCTCTCCATGGCCTGATAATTCTGCTTTATTATAGACACCAGAACCACCAACCTTGGGATGGTACCACAATTGGCTGGGCCCTTCCCAATCAATCACTAATTAAGAAAATGTCTTTCTTACAACTGGATCTTATTGAGGTATTTTCTTAATTGAGTTTCCCTCCTTTCAGATAACTCTATCTTCTAACTTATGTTATATTGGCATAAGGCTAACAAACACAGAAATCCAGAAGAGGAGACACAATAGGATTAATCTACAATATAATGGATACAGTGACATCATTCCAGGTGCCACTAAGCAATCAAGCCTAGTTTTCTAATAATATTGCTGACTAGGTCATAACTAGCTCATAAAAGGGATTGATCATATACAACTTTGGGAACTTAATTGTCTAATGCTCATCAACCAAGAAAAAAATATTTCTTTCCTTTCTTTTTAATACCGTATTTTGGTCTGCAATAGATGATATAAATTTAGGAGAATGGCTTTTTAATAGCCAATATTCTGGAAGCAATAAAGAAGTTGACTATTACTTTTCAGAACCTGGTGGTTATATAATTGCAGTTTTCATCATGTTCTTTTTCTCTTTCATTCTTAACGTGGAAATAGAGACTCTCTGAAACAATAAAGGGAAACAGAACTACCACCATGGCAATTATTTCTTCCCAAATAAATAGGAAGGAAGCTCTTCTGGCAGTCCATAAAGAAAGGACACCCTTTTCACTGTGAATCCCAACCAGGAAATATGCCTGTAACTTGAACTCCAACTCGTCTGCCGTTTGTATTCCAACCAGACATGAGGAGAATTACAAAATACCATCATAAAGGAAAAACAATTAGGGAAGTGCTTTCCATATTTTTGTACCTCCTAATATCATACCACAGAAGTTTTCCCCTGGTGAGCTGGAGCTCAACAACAACAAAAGCTCATTAATTTGCTTCTTAATTGATAAATATTTGTAAGCATTACTATTAGCCCCACACTGTGTTAGGCAATGCTGAGGCTGGAGTAAAAAGAAACACTCAAGTTACAGCCTTCATGAATCCTCCTTTTTAGAAGCTTCAACAAGAACAAATCAGTGCCTTCTATCAGCTACCTTGTCATCTCTCAGGTGAGAGAAGGGAGAGCATATCTCTCCAGCTTTCTCTGTGAGAGGCCATGTTAGATGCTTGATATCCTTGGAGAGACTGTTTACTTCTGACAGATGAACCAGGTAACCATCCCGTTACATAGGTGTTTGTCTGTCCTCCCCGTCTCAGGGAGAGAATTCCCCAACCTTCATCAGAACAGAGTATTTAGGAAGCTCAGTCCTGCACATCATCCTTTCCCAATTTTAGCCTAAACTTCGTACTTAAACTGTTGCTTGTGTTGCCAAATAATTGAATGCTGGCACACTGAAAAACATGTTTACAGTTAAGATTTCTGGAGAATCAATTAACAAAACTAAGCACATCGTGGATCATTTTCCTGCAGTGCTTGCCCACATTGCATCTCGTGACCTCGGTGCAGCCCTGGTTCTCAACACACTATGTGTACACTTCGAACTGCGCATACTCTCATGCCACACACCACCAAGTAAACTGCTTGAATCATCTCATCTCAGACCCAAGACTATTGTGGGAGTTTGAACTACAGCATTGTTGCTATACATGTATGATATTGGGAATGTCACCGCACAGGCACAAATGTTTAATACTGATCTCCAGCCAGTGGGATTTTTGGGGTAGGTTTAGAAGGTGTGCTCCTGCTGGTGGAAATATTCAGCTTTGAGGTTTCAAGGCCATACAAAATTCTAGTTCTCCTTCAGCTTCCTGCATGAGTTCAAGGTGTGAGCTCTCAGATCTCACCTCTCAAATTCCAGTTTCAGCTGCCATTTCTGCAGGCTGATGCCTTGCGGTCGCTGCCATTATGGTCTCTAATGCTCTGGACTGTAAACTCAAATAAACCCTTCCTTCCATATTTTTCCTTGATTATTGCATTCTATCACGATATTAGAAAGTAAAATAAGCTAACATACTGAGTTTCTGCTTTAATGGACACATGATGGTGGCGATGCAGAAATCAAAGACTTTAAATATTCTTTACCATCATTCCTAAGTGTGTATGGATCAGATAAGTATAAGTTTGAGTATCATTGTGTTAGAACATTAGCTCTTAAAAATTAGTTTGCGTTGCTGACTTGAGTTTTAAAACAGATTATTTTAAATAAACTTTGGCTTGAGATCAAGGCAGATTTCCTACATACATTTTATATTCTGAATACACTTCCACCAGTCTGCAATAAGGTCTTTGTGAAGTAGTAGGCAGAGCATTGACGATTACAAAATTAAAGGCTCTATCAACTTTTAAGGCTGTTGCAGGTGATCTATATGCCGCAGTACGAAAGACTTCTTTTGTAAAATTAAATATGCATGGCCACATCCTTATTATGCAAATTTGCCTAAATATTTAATTATTCTCAGCTGTATACCTTAGAATTGTTTTAAAATCAATTTCTTTATGAAATTTTTATGAAAGTTTTTGTGCATGTCTATTGCATATGATTGTGTATTTAGACTCATGTATTGAGCAAAAAAGTATCATTATTGGAAAAAGTTTCAAGAATCCTCAATAAACTTTATATTTTCATGTACTGAACAACCAACTTTAAGAGAGATGATGCTTTTTATGAGAAGGAGGAGGTGAAAGTAGAAACTGTATGTTACAGTAAGATTCTGAGTGTGAGTTATTTCTATGCTAAGACAACACAAATTTCCTTTAACCATAGTATGCAGGGGAGTAGGGGAAAGAATATTATTTGGTGTTATTGCTTTTGCAACTCATTTATGGATAGCTCATCGGGAACTAAATTAGTTTTAGGTATCATGTTTTCCAGTATCAGTAAGTCAAATGTGGATGCACATGGAAAGGTCTCTCAATAACCAAGAGAAAAATAAGAAACAAAGATCAATTTGACATTTAAATGAAAGGCCTATTTTCCATTGGTTCAATTTCAAAATTTCTATATAATATGCTATTATATTTTACACTAAATTTCAGGTGCGCTTAATTGCTTTCTGAATTGTTTTGTTGATTTCTCTTAAGATATATTCGGTTACGATTTGGAGTGTGTGTTAGCTTCAATTAATGAAGCATGGTGATCTAACCAACAAATAATACACCATCAGGAAGAATGTATAAGATAGGAAATCAGAAATTACAGCTTTAGAAAATACCCATTTACAGAAAAAATAATACAGCTATCATATTCATGGTGTATAAGGTGAGAAAAAGTATTGTGAAAATGGTAAGTTTTCAGGGTAAAAACTAGAAAACTATTCGTGCAATTGGAAGAGTTGATCATCTTTTATTTATTTTCAAATACCTACTGCAATAGTTAAATGAATTAATCTTTACTAAGAGCACATCATACAGTGAATGGCTCTAGGCTCATGAGTATGTGGGCAACAAAAAATTGGACTTCATGTGTTAAAAAAAAGCTAACAAGAAAAAAACAAAAAGACATGAATTTAGAAGGGATGAATGCTAGACATGGAAGAAGTTATGAGTACAAGAGAATCTAAGTATAATCAGGATTCATTGCATGAATGTATGAAATTCTCAAATCATTAAAAAATTTTAGAGGAACTCATTAAGTGTGAATTCCAATAGATATTTACACAAGCATGCATAAAGGCAAAATAAAGAGGCACAGTGGTTATTAAAATTTTTGTAAAGATCATATGGAGTTGAGAGGGAAAATAAATAGTGGGGGCAGGAAAGCAATGGGTGAATTTAATCAAAATGTATTACATATATGTATGAATATTACTCAGAAATCATGTGATTACCTACTATAATCTTATCACGAGGGCTAGAGAGATGATTTAGTGGTTGGGAGCAATTGCTTCATTTGCCAAGGACCCAGGTTCAAATATCAACACTCTTATAAAGACTCATGGCTATCTGTAACTTCTGTTCTAGATGATCTGATGTCTTCTGGATTCTGAGTGTACCAGGCATGCACACAGCACACATACACACATGTGAGCATGCACTCATGCCCCAAATTTATTTTAATTACAAACTAAGTGTTTATGAATCACCTTCAAGAAAAATACCTACTACAAAACTTTTGGATTATGCTAAAAGCAATTTGTGCATTTCACTAGAGCAGCTAATTATTCATTCTATTCTTTTGCTAATGACAATGATGGGATTGGACATCAGCAACATACTGCTGGGACCTGTGCTATAGCACTCCAAAGCTATCTGCTTTCTACTGCACTGTAGAATAAAACATGGTAAGTCAAATATTGGGGTAGAATTGTACAAGGAATGTGCAATGCTCAAAACTAAGGGATGATTTTTGCCTTGGCCTCAAGCTAGCTGCTAAAAGTATTATTATTAAAGGTGCCTCTCTTACAGCACCTTTAATTATGCATTGATAGCATTAACTCCAATTACCATTAGAAGACGACAAAGATTGTAATGAGTGAATGAATTCAAACGGGTATTTTAGAAAGAAATTTTACCAGGACATGCCCATCTTTCTGAGCAGTGGCTTAAGTTAGGGATGGCCTTCAGCAAGACAAAAACAACAATGGATTCATGAATGACGGTTTAAAGTTCACAAATAGATTTTATACTTTGATGTGAAACCAAATTATGCTTAAGGATTTCTGATTAATTAATCAATGAGTTTTTAACTAATGGGTTTTAAGAAATACATTTCATTTAGCTGAGCAGACTATCAAGTTCAAAATAAAGACCGATGAACAGAATTGTTTGAGTCTCTTATTATCAGTTTACACTATTTGCATAAATGTGAAAAGAGCTAGATGGATTTAAGTGACTGTCACTAATTAAGATCCAGAAGCAAACAAAAGACTCATAAAACATTATGTACAGAGGCAGGCCCATTAGCATACCCTGTCTCCTATCTTCTTCACAGTGACATGAATAAAAATATTCTAATTACACCTGAAGCAATAATGCAGCTAGAGCAATAAATCCTCTGAAGGAGTATAGAATAGCTTAGTTTTCCAACTTAGGTATTAGGATTATCACTCCAATATAAACATAAAATGGAATTATATTTGTAGTGATAAAAATTTGCTTAAAGATTCATTTCTTTCTTAGAGAAAATATCAGTGGGTAAACATGGAACTGTATGTAAGATGTACTAGTTTTTAAAAGACTCTCAGATTGCCATTAGAAAGTTCCTTCAAACATCCACAAGTGTAGTTATTTATTCTTGGCATGAGAATAAAGAGCTAAAATCAAGTAAATTCACCCTTCCTTCTTTTTTCCTTCCTTCCTTTGTTTCCTTTCTTCTTTCTTTTTTCTTAAAAGACCCGAAGGTATGTCTTCAATTAGTCAAACTCTGTAGGGATATCGTTATGACATGCCGTGGAGTTCATATGGTGGATGGTCGTACAATAGATAAAGGCAAAGCCCAAAGGGAAATCACTACACAGAGCCATACCACATGGGATGGTGTACCGTAACTTTAGAAAAACCACTACAAAGAGACAGTTCCTACCAAGGAAGCTTTGTGTCCTCTATCTTCTGAGCCGTCGGTTTTCTGTGATGCCTGTGAGGAGAATTCCAGGCCAATAATCACTAGCTCAGTGGCACGAAAAAGTGATTGCACGGGTTACTAGCTTTTACTTTTGACGTTAAGAATTTGAAATTATAAAGAACTGACATTTTAAATCAAACCCCCGCTATCAGCCTTTAACCTATTAGAATCATGCTGTTACATTATTTTCTAGAATGTTTCATCCATTTCTTCTCTAATATGATTATAATATTCCCCACTGGCATATTGAAATGTTTCAATTGCTTCCTACATAAAACATTTTATACTTAGTTAAATTTAAAAATATCTAAATGGAACTTTGATTTACAATGGAAAATTTGTTTGTATAAAGAGGCAGAACCTCTACAATACATATGCAAAAACTGGAATTTGTAATCTACTGTCCAAATATCTAAATAATCACTTTATACACTAAGTTTTGATTGAAGCTCTATTTGTCAACTGCATGAAAAATGCCCTTAGGCAAACCACCTTGACCCCTTAACAGTACTCTCTGTCTGTTTATCCAATGTGTAACTTATAGAGTAAGAATTTTGAACCTATAAAGTGACTCAGATTTTCTGAATAAATTTAGAAAGAAGAAAATAAAACCTGTGGTTTGATAGCAAAAGACGACTGTTTGGGGCCTCAATGATATGCATAAACAACCCGAGTTGTTTTACTGGGCAACCCAAGTCCCAGCACTGAACAGATGCAGACTTAAGTGGTTGTCTAGAAAAACAAACTGAAAACTGTGGCCACCTTTGCCTTTTGACCAAAGACATCTGTAAGAACAAGAATGGCTTATGTCTGACAGTGACAGTGCCCAATGCATGTCTAGAGGTTACATTTAGTGGACAATTTTACTAAAAACAAAAAAAGCTGCTTTCTTTTGTTTTTGTCTTCTCTTTATATATGGTTAGTTACATATCCACAATTATTTCCCAGTAGTCAATTGCCCATATCAAGATTGTCTTTTCTTACCTTATTTGGATCACTGGTGCACATTTATCCTAGCCAGGGAGTCCCAGACTCTGACTACTAAGAATTCTAAAATGCGCTTTTCATCTGTGCTGCATAGTTTGAGTCTGAATTGATTAACTCTCTCTCTCTCTCTCCTTCTCTATCTCTCCCAATTTCTCTTTCTTCCCCTCCCTCCCTCCATTCCCTCCTCTCTTCCTCTCTGTCTGACACATTATATATCCCAGCAGGGTAAGGAACTTACTATGTAGTCAAGTAGACAGATTGGTCTTGAATTCATGAGCCATTAGCCTCCTAAATTCTTGGATTGCAAGTCTGTATGACCAGTCTACACTTCCCTCTTCTTTCAGTTAACCAAAAGCTTGATTTTATGAAAAGCCAAGCAGTCGTAGTTTCAGAAAAGGAAAAATGAGAGTAAACCCACTCTAAATCCTGACTGGTGGATTTTTGTGACAAGGAGAAAATGCATAAGCACACTTGCTTATCCCTTGTTCTTTCTAGGGGTACATTTAAATTTCCTAAAGAAACTTTTATTCAACAGAAATCTTTTTCTCTCTGTTTCTTGCAGTATATTAAGCCTATTAACCTCTAACTCTCAACATTAAACTAGCCTAGAAGTTTTTTAGTTACCATACACCTGTAGTTAACCTATTTTTTTCTATTTAAATTTAATGTTGAATTAAATACACAGGTTCAAGTTAATAAACATATGTAGTTTGAAGCAAAGTGTCAACACCTCATTGTAAGTACAACTTGTATATTCTGTGTAAATACTTGCAGCAGTGTTATGATCCCAAGCAGATCTGGTTTTTTGTCAGTGAAAAGTGTCTACAATGAAGAGAAATTCATTAGAAGTGCTTGTTCCTGTCATCAAAGCCATCACCATCTTCCGCAAAGCATTTCCTTGTAAAGATCTTTAAAGAAATAAGAGCATCTTGCAATTCAAAATGTTTCAAATTTTTTAAACTATTATTTGTGCACAATGAGATTTAAACTCTACACAGTTTCAATTGGTCTCAGCTCAACTCAAAGGTCTCAAAATGCATCTATTTGCCTTTTCTCTTTATTTTACATTGAGAGTATTTAGTGTGTGTTTGTGTGTGTGTGTGTGTGTGTGTGTGTGTGTGTGTGTTCCTCTTGTTGAGGTGGTACTGAGCTAAAACACATCCTATAGATGTTCCCATCTTATTCTTCCCTGGAGTGACTAAAGTAGCCATTATTTTCATGAAAAATTCAAGAAAGGGATTCTGACACTTAAATTGGTAAACAATTAAAAACAGCGTGGTGCGGGTAGAGTAAAACATTGTCAAACTCAGAAGTGACTCTGTGTAGTTTATCCAAATCCAAAGTCATGTGGCTTTAGACAGAGGACTCCAGGAAGGCAGAGCTGGAGAAGCAGCCAGAGTTGTAGATGCACTGTTTATCATCGAGAGCTAACTGATCAGGGATGTCAGTGAGCCAGAAAAATTCCTGAATGAACCAAGTCCTGATGACATCTTGATCTTAGCCCAGAGACAATAGTTCAAACTTCTAACATATAGAAATAGAAAGATTCAATTTGTGTTACTTCAAGCTACTCTATATGTGATAATTTATTACAGATACATTGGGAAACTAATACAGTGTCACACAGTGTTTTTCCAGTGAGGGAAATAAAATACAATATTTATATGATATATCCCTTAGCAAGTGGGAGGTTTCTTCTAAATCTTCAGTTGAGGCAAAAAAAGTAGAATAAAGTATAGATACAAATTCAGTTATTAAAAGCTACTAGAAAGCAAATCATGGAAATCAGTTTGAATTTGATGATTATAGTAAAACCTTTGTCCAAATTGAAGACAATTCTAAAATTTCTTCCATTTATCTGACTCTGTAGCATCAATTTTGAATTCTCCCATGATTCTTTAAGAATATAAAGTTACTCAGAGATTCCTAAAGTAGGGAAAAGATTAAAATTCATATTTTTATTCATATAATGGTAATTCATTTATCTACAGAATACTAAATCACCGAGTTGTTAAATTACTTGTATATTAGATAATACATGGCATTTATGTGCAGTGCTAATAATAATCATAAACATCTTAATCAAACAGCACTGCCTCTTCGTCGCCCACCTTCCTGGGATTCATTAATCCTGGATTCTGTCAGAAACTGAAGGTGACCAAAGATCCAGAAGCAGTTTACCTCTTAAACACTGGGGCTGTAAGTCAAGGCAGAGGTAGGGCCTCCTGTCTCTAGTAGCTCTTTGTCCTTGAATGTGCCACTTTTCTCTACATACAGCTTAGCCTATCAGCTATAAATTGCAGGGGGCTGAAGGACCACATGATTAAAAATCTGTAAAATGACATGTTATTTCAAGATGGCTGGATAGCAAAAGCTCCAAGTCAGCTCTTACTTAAGTTCTGAAAATTGGTAGTAAACACAATCACACCCGCCATGGGGTAACCACCCCACCGGGATGATTTGAGGGACTTAGTTGAATGACGCTGAAAGTCAGACCTCACGGGTTCATTACAGGCACCTGCAGTTTGAACTAGGGCTGAAGCCTGTCAAACTCATTTTTCTTTTGTCAAGGGTAAGACTTGGCACACACTACACAGTTCTGTTTTCCAAGTACATAAGCCAAAATGACGAAAACTGGCTTTGAACTTTCCGACTCTGTGGTAAGCGAACACATTAAAAGACATCTAAAGGTTGCAGAAAGGGAAATTGACTTTCTTCTTAATTTGTTCAGGGGGAAAAAGCAGTAATCACATTTGTTATTATGAAATCTAACTCAATTCCTTTAATCTGAAACTTTCAAAGGACTTTTAGACCTTCATAATTTAACATATATCCATATAGAACAAATGGGACCTATGCCATTTTAATGACATATGTTGATATAAAGACCACAAATGCTTGACCATTCCTCTAAGCTTTTAGTTTCTTTTTCTTCTCTAATAAATTAATTTGTGAAAAAAAGCCAAGTTTATGTCACACTGATCAAATAACACATTTAATGCCCAAACTTAATCATTTGTATAGAGTAATTTTTTTCAATATCTGGAAAGAATATATAAAACCATAGACAAAGGGAATGCAGAATGAATAGATAATATGGGAAAATTAATATTTTGTTATGACAAGCCCATGGAACAGTATTCTATCCCTAACCTTGTCACTCTATCGTCTCACTCTCTGTCTCTGATTCTCTGTCTCTTTATCTCTTTGCCTCTGTCTATGCCTGCCTGCCTACTTGTCTCTGTCTCTCTCTGTCTCTGTCTCTCTGTGTGTGTGTGTGTGTGTGTGTGTGTGTGTGTGTGTCTGTCTGTTCCTCTCTCTCTCTCTCTCTCTCTCTCTCTCTCTCTCTCTCTCTCAGGGTGTGTGTGTGTGTGTGTGTGTGTGTGTGTGTGTGTGTGTGTGTACCTGTCTGTCTGCATATCTTTTTCCTTCTAAAAGTCTTAGTTCTTGGAGCTTATTAGCCTAGACTTAAAAATCTATTTCCAACTTTATCCTTCTGCATGTGAACCCTCACAAGGTCATTACTCGTTTTATGAAGAGAGTGGCCTTGACCTTGTGAGGGTTCACATGCAGAAGGATAAGATTGGATTAAGTCTAGGCTAATAAGCTCCAAAAACTAAGATTTGCAGACAGACAGATACACACACACACACACACACACACACACACACACACACACGTCACATGAATAATGTCCAAAGCTTCTACTCCCATGATTTCAAAATCTCTTTTAAAATCTTATGTAGCTTTGAAGCACCTAACATATATTCATTGCGTTTTCATTCCTTCTTTTCTACCCCTTTATTTTGACTCCGTCACTAGCATCTATTTTACTTTCTAAAAGCAGCGCTCCTGCAGATTGTGTTAGGAATTGCTCCTCCAATATCACTGTGGGCACCTCTGGTAGGGTCTTGGGTGTGGTACATGGTTCAGAGGGGCACCCAAAAGAAACATGGCCAAGAATGTGTTATACATATGACACAGAAAGAATGTAAAGAATGAAGAGGCTTCTGAAGGGGTCTCTGCACAGGAAATAGCCACTGAGATAGACTACAGCAGAATATGAAGAAGGTATTATTTGAAGCCACATCATATCATATAAAGTTAGAAAATTAAATCCATAAACCAGAGCTGGGAGATTAAATGGTTCTTAAATGACATGTAAAATTAAGTCCCACATCAAGCACAGAATTTCCACCTGGACTTTTCTCTTATCTGAACAAACAAATTTATTCAAGCCAATTAAGGCTGAGCTTCAATCCACTTGAGCACTAACTAAGATTGTGCAATCTAAATTTCAGACAAGTGGTAAATGAGTTGCGAGAATAAGAATTTCCCATATAATTTATGGGAAAAACCCAACCATAACTCATGCATTGGAAGTAATTTCTAGATGCAAATCCAAACCAGCAAGAAGAGAAAGGAGACCCATAGTAATAACATATAAAGACAACATAGCATACAGTACTGTGTTCTATACACTTCCCTTCAAAACAGTAGTGAATTGACACAAGATACCAGAAAAAAATAACACCTGTATCAATCTGGTATTTCAAATCCTTCCTCTCTTTCTCTCTCTCTCTCTCTCTCTCTCTCTCTCTCTCTCTCTCTCTCTCTCTCTCTCTCTCTCTCTCGTGTCTTTGTCTCTGTATTAGTGACACACTCAGAATCCTAGAATCCACTCACTAGAGAAAAACGTTGCTCCAGCCTCTAGGTTCATCATGAACCTTTAAGCTCAATCTAATTCATTTAATTTCACAAGATATCCATAGACCTCATTGTATCTAGGGGACAGTGGGTGCAGGGTCCCAATTTCTCTACTCCAAAAGTCCCTGTCTGCCCGGAGGAATACATGAAGGCAAATTTCACAAGAGAGCAGTGAAGTAGATTCCTGTTGCACTGGTGTGCTGATGGGAACGAGAAGGTCAGTCACGGAGGACATGTAACTCAGCAGAGAGGGGATGTCTCTAGGGGAGGTAGAGTATTCAAGTAGAGGAAACACCTGCTATCAATGCCTATTTTCTTCCTCTTTCTCCTTTTCTTTTGCCTACCAGCTCTTCTCTCACTTATTATCTCTTTCTTTCCGGTTGAATACCACTGTTCAACAGACCAGCACTGTCTGTAATAAAACAGCTGTGGGCTTCAGGGAAAGAAAGCAGCAGTGGCGGTGGCTTGTTGGGGCTCATGAGCTTATCACATGAACTATATTTAGACTGAAAGAAAAATAGGCGGAATTTGGTAAGGAAGAAGACTTTATCCAGCCTAGGATTTTCAAGGTGAGAGAATAAATGGGTAATGATGTAGCTGGTGATTAATGTGGGCTTGGGATTGGAGTCGATTAGGACAATGTAGAGCTCAGATATTACTGGTCTAGGTAACAGCATTGCGTTTTTAGGTCCTTTGTGTCCTCAATGCTCTCTTAACTATTGTCAGGTAAAAGAATGCAAAGCTGTAATTTTACTTTCATATTTTTCCCTGTCAGCCTAGAATGTCATCTGGATATTTCAGAAGTAAAGCAAAGCCCAGGGTTTCTCTTTAAGGAATGAAATGTGAGGCGTGTCCCATTTTACAAATCTCCCATGCCCATTCTCAGAGGGAAACCCAAGGGGCTCCCCAAGCGTTGCCATTTCTCTTTTCTGGGGCAGACCTATAAAGGAGAAACTTTTCAGAATGTACAGCAGCAAGTGAACCTGCCTGTGTTGGATGTAGGTCTGTCCACCTAGGTACAAACTGACACTTCCCTATTTGGGGTATGTCCGTAGCAAGAAAATGAATGATTTTCAACTTCGTAAAACATGTGGAATAATTTTCTGTAGAAGGCCTGGCAATAGAGAATTAAGAAACAGCAAATCCTGTCTGCTTTGACTCATGGCACTGAAATTCACAGCGTAAAATCAGGTTATCAGAGAAAATGAGTCTGATGTGCTAATTCATAGCTTCATCTCTAGGCTTATGTCATGGGCCCCTTACGTAATCCAGCAAGATTCTAGGGCCTTTCCCTAGGGAGAGTGAGTTCTAGAAAACAGAGGTGCTGGACTGGCAGGAGACAAGTCCTTTAATAAAGAAAGAATTCAGGCCCATGCTTTGCAGAATCCCAGGCCATTTGCACCCCTGGCTCCTGGCATTTTAATAATAAAAGAAGGGCAAAGACTTTTTCCCCCCCTGAAGTGCATGCTTCCACATGCATGATCAGAGTCCTCAGGCATGTCATGGCTGAAAAAGCAAGCAATGGCCTATTAATTTAAAATGAGTCACTAAAGAGTCTGTGAAGCAATTCAGTTTTTAAAAAACATTTACATTCTATTCAAGGCTACTTAGAGCAGATATATTCTAAAGGGATTTGAAATGCAGAGTGAGGAAAATAATGATCTGTCATGAAATCCACCAGCTAGTTGGATTCTTTACATTTATTTCAATTTCTTTACATCTTGGTGTTACATGTATTTAAGAAAGCAGAGTCATAAAAAAATGTGGTCTTATGTTGGCAAATTCAAATGTCTTCAGTGGGAACATAAATGCCTCTCACTATTTTGAAGAATGATTCACCACAAGTTTCCGTCTTCCTGCCTTCTTCTTAACAGGATCATGAAGATGCAGCAGAATAATACAGGAAGAGAGAGTTTTTCATGGGATCCTGCAATACAAACATGCTCCCAACTATTACCCTTGATAGTCCTCAATGATGCCTGCTTGTGCATGAACCTGGCTGATTTTTATATAACAGAGGTATGGGTGTGCATGAAGTCAGCCTTGCCTTTTCTGCATTCTTTACGATTGTTTTCTACAGTGTTGAGGTATGCGTCTTCAGAATGGAAATATCCAGTAACTCCCACTACCACATCCCTCCCTGCACCTATAAACCCAGACTGTTGCCTCTAATGACTCATGTTCTGAGTCTGTTTTCCCGTTATATACTGTACCCATACCTCTGACATCATTCTCTTCTGTTCTTCATGAGATCATTAAGTGCATGGGGATTCTTTACAAAACCTACATTCATTTCAAAATATTACAGTTAATTTTGTGTGTGTGTATGTGCAGACAACACATACTATAGCACAGATTTGCAGGTTGTATAACCAATTTGTGGATGTCACTTATCTTCTTCCACCAGGAATCAAACTCAATTACTTAAGTTTGGCTACTGAGTTGATTCACAAGCCCTGAATTCTGTTTTATAAAAAATAAAAACTGCTTCCAAGTCCAGACTTTTGCATGGAGTAGGACTTCCCTTTCATGATTTAGAACCACAGTTGTTTGTTCTGGCACTGTTTTCGACACATCCCTGAACACACGAACACACTCCAGGCAAAGGTTAGTCTATAGCCATCTATTACCATGATCACTCTTGAACGTCCTCGTCAAACGTCTCGTGCTATGCAGTCTATCTTATTGCATTGATCAGCCTTTTGTACATTCCCTTCCCTGAACTATTTTCCTCCCTTGGCTTCAACCTCCTGGACCTCCTAGGCCTCCATTTATCACCATGCTATTTCTTCTCAATCTCTGTTATTGATTAAGATTAATGATCAGCTCATGGATTTTTATATTCAGGAAGACCCTAGAATTCTGCCCTCAATTCCCAGTTAGTCACCAACACTTTTAGCTCAAGTATATCAGCTCTGAATTTGAATGTCTCTGGAATATGATGCTGTCACCTTAGCCTATGTCACCATTCTCTAAAATGCATACAGATAAAATGAACTCCTAAAAAGCAACCTACCCACCACATCTGTTACCTGTAATTTACCAGTGACCAGGACTACCCTTCAAAAATGCAAATCAGTTGTCTCTGCTCCTCAATGTAAGCATTCATATACATCTCATTTAGAACAAAATTTTAAATTTCAGTATCTCTGCTTCTTCTATCTGACCCATTAGTCTGAGTATCCTGCCTTGGCATATTATTTTATTTCTGCTGCTATAAAAATGGGCTGTTATTCTCTAGTCTTATTGAATAACTAAAATGTTGAGGCACCAAAGTTCGAAATGCTGACTGAGCCTGTGTCTAGTGACGGATTCTACCTAATTCCAAGACAGTACCATGTTATTACATCCATCTAGAAAGAATGAATGCTATGTTTGCACATGGCAATTGAACACCAAGGGGTGGGGGAAAGGTGAGAGTTTGTGTTTCTATATATTTTAATGAATGAGTGATTAATTCTGTTGATGTAGACTGAACTGTTATGATATAATCACTCCCAACGTCTCATTTGTTAATAGATTCACACTGAGAAATAGGTCCTAACATTTGAACATGATATGGATGGATGGATGGATTCATTCAAACTCAACCTCTCCTCAGCTGCCATATTTCAGTTCCTGCTGCTTACAAACTAGACCACAGAAGCTTACCCATGGGCCTTGCACTCAGACATCCCTCCCTAGGGAGCTTTCACAACAGCTCTAGGATTTACCTTCAGATGGACCCATACCACCCAGATGAAATCACACTCCTATCTTTATCCTCTCTATTCTCAACCAACTTCTTTATTTTTTACCTGTGTATTGCAGTTTTCCCATTTTGTAGAATAAAGTCTATATAAATATAGCAGGGTTCTTATTCTCTCTCTTTCAGAGTCTAGCATAGTGTTGATAATTAGCATCCCCTCTGCAGATATCTGTTGCTAAACAGTCTTCTCTCTTTCCAGCATATCTGTCCTGCTTGTTCCCATTTGCCCCAAGCTTATCCCATTTGGCATTTCTATTTTGACTACTTTTTAGTACTACTAAACATTCTAAACACACACATGCACAAAAACATTACTTTTAACAAGCACATATGGGTACATACATGCACACTGATAGTTAAAATATTCTCAGTTTTCACATGGATCTAAGCATACGTAAGATGTCACAAAATTGCTTTCTAAGAGTACAGACACTGTCAAATAATGATTAAGAGATTTATGACTGTTAGGTTTTGAGTAACATAACAAATTAATGACACATGTTTTATGGGTAAGAAAAAACTATTGTGGAGAGAGAGTAATATTTCTAATTGGGACATACAGCAAACTTTTTGTCTTTTTTTATACCTCCAAGAACTCACAGGTAACCTAAGTGTGACACTAATATAAAACATATATAAATATTTCCTAAGAGTTTCATAACTGACCAAGATTGCCTATTCATCAAACCTCTCCTAGACCTATCTGTACACTATAATTTTAGGAGAGCCCTGCTGAGTCAGTTTAGAAGACACCCAGCTCTGAGTATTAGATCCCTCTCAGTATCCAACCATACTGCTAATTTTCCATCCACCAGCTTCTGCCAGGCCTGATCACCCTGGCCTGCATCCAGAAAAAAACTCGTTAGGGAAATTCTGACATCATCACCTTCAGTTCTGATATTTCCTTTGAGTTTCAGTTAACACTTTCATCCATCCTTGACTAAAAGTTTTTATTTTATGTCTTTCATTCTCAGGTCTGTCCAGTTTCTCTTCTCCACTGGAAAAAGAGCCTTACCCGTCACAATATTCTTCAAACCCACTTTTAAAAGCTTTGAAAAAATTCATTGAATAATTTTGTTCTTTAGCATGACAAGAACTAAAACTCCTGATAATCTCTCCTCTAATAAGAGTCCATGAGTTCAAATTTACCAGCAAAGATCTCCTTTCTCACTGCTGAGGACAATGCAACAGTGAAAGAAGTATGTAGATTTGCTAGAATAGAGAACTCACTCTCTGAAATTTCATGGTTAAGACTCTTAGTCTTCCCATTCTGCATCTCCTCCCCTCTATGCCACTCCCTGCCTTTAGCTTACCCAGGAGATTCATCTATTTCCCTTTCCCAAGATAATATATGCATCCCTCCTAGGTTCATCCTTATTAGCTAATTTCTCTGGATTGTATCCTGTCTATCCTTTGCTTTACAGCTAACATCCATTTATAGTGGGCTGCTTGGTCCTGCCTCAACTTTATGATATGCCAGGTTTTGTTGACTCTCCATGGGAGGGATGGGGGGGGTGAGGATAGAAAGAAGGTGGGGGGGAGGAAACAGGAAGAGAGGAGGGAGGAAACACTGTTGTTTGAATGCAAAATAAACAAAGAAAATAGATTAAAGAAAAGACTCAATATTTCTTTGTCACTCATCACTTTGACAAATTACTTTTCCTCTAGATGCTGGGCTGACAAACATGCAACCTGGCACATGAATATCCCAGCCAATGCATTTTTTTCTGCTTGTTGGTTCTACCATTAGTACAAATAGATACAATTTACAGAGCACAACTCGCTGAGGTGCCCTCACTTTGCTTTATCGCGTCATCAGGAAAACCTCCACTCATAAGAGAGTGGCCTAAGATCATTTAACGTGTAGAGACAAAAGGTTCTTGCTCTCCAGATAAAAGTTTATCAAACTCTTGCAAGTGGGCTTACATCTGGCTGGCTGCTGACACGGAGGCATACGAAAATGTTTTGCTTAGGATGGGGTGTAATTAGTGTCTTTAAAAGCATATCATTGAATGATCTGTTTAGTTTTTTTTTTAATGTAACAGTAGTTGTAGGCATAGAAGCATCAATAAGACAGTCATGCTTTCATCACCACACTACATGATTTTTTTCACGACTACAGGGATTTTAGTAAAAACCAAAGGCATTTAAAGCTGCTGGTGTCAAGCAGCACTGTGTTCATTATGGTTTCCAGCACCACCTGATGACAAAGTACATACAACTCAGTCACAACAACAACAACAAATAAAACCCATTCAATGAAGCAGTGCACATCAATACTTCCACAGATTGTGTAAATATGACAGTTATCTCAAGGAAACCAATTTCGCAGTTGTTCCTTTCTGAGCTGAATCAACCACCTTCCTCAGGCCAATATTTTTCGTTATTTTGCGAGAACAAATGACACACTACCATCTCTCAGACTTTGATATTTGGAAGACATTTTCTAGAAAAATGAACAGAGTGAGCCTGTTCCTTCAAAGAAAGAGCTGACAGCTGTGTGCTAATGAAGAACTTCGAACTTTCAAGAAAACATCAGATGTAGGAAAACACATCAGCCAGGGTGAGCTTGGCAGATTTGTAAAGCTTACAAGTCTTTTCTGACTTTAACGCTGGTGATTTTAATGAGGGCTGGCATTCTATATGAATTATTACAACATTTGGAAAATGGGCATAACTTTGTGAATCAAGATTTTCCAAATGATTAAAAACCCATGTATAGGTTAACAATCCAAAGGTCAAGACAGACTCAAAGGAGATTTGACAGTGGATGTGTTTGTCTTGAGAATGATCAGCTCTTCCCTTCGCATATGTCCTGTACTCTGCCTTCTAACAAATATGGGCTCCTGCTTCATCCTTTGTATTTCAGTTGAGTATTCTCAACATGCCCTTAGCCTTCTCATCCCACATTCTCTATGTTAAGAACACCATCTACAGAGTCTCACGATTGCTCCCTCTTCACTCAGATTGTTCGACAAATGCCCCCCCCACCAAGGTCATCTCTGATAACCTCATCCAAAAACCTTTCCATTCCGATCTTCACTTCTTCTTATTTTAATTTTAATTGCTACATAGAACCCAACAAATTTGTTCTTCCTAGTCTCTCCTAAAGGAAACCATACAGCATGCAGAAACAAATATTCTAACAATTTTTCTTGTTTATTCAATAGAATGTGGCAGAGGATGGAGCCATTTTTAAAGTAAATTACGTACTGCATGTTTTACTGTTGAACAAACATTCTAAATATTAATAATAGTATGAAAGAAATTAAAAATCATAAAAAAACTTGTACAAAATTTTTAGAGAGCTAAAGCAGGCTCAGAATTTGAAATCTTACATTGCCACCCTATTATATGTGTGCACTTTCTAAAACTGTGTAAGTACCCGCTCCTGCTTCTCTTCAGGCTGCAGAAGGACTGGCAAAAGCCTCAGGTTTTTTTCATAGATGAACTATTCTGGTTTTCACTTTAATTAAGAAGGAAAAAGATGTTACAGTCAATTGCTGCAAAAAACTTCAAAGAATATATATATATATATATATATATATATATATATATATATATATTCTCTCAAATACTGAAGAGTGTGTTCCACAGTGGAAAAATTAGCATCTGATAAATATATGAAAACAACAGGGGAAAAAACCTATTATTTTCCAACAGGGGGTTCTTGTTTCTAAGGAAAATTTAGAGTTGTGAAAAAATTAATAACTTAGAGGCCACACAAAATCAGGACATTACGACAACTCTGGGAAATATTTACTCAGTTGTCTTTGTATCTATTTCAGGTCTTCTGGGAATTTTTATGCATGCTTTTTAATCCAAAGGAAAGTATCTTTTATTCCAAAAACAACATCACTTACAATTTATTTAGCACATATTTTAATGACAGAAAAGAGAAACAACAATAAGGGATTTCAGAATGTCTCTGAACCTAGTAGAACCTCATGAATCATGGAGCACTGGGAGGGTTTTGCTGCGTTCACTGTAAACAAGATACTCTCTGTGCAATTGTTTCAATGTAATACAACCACCTGAACCTTCTTTTTGAGAAAAGTTATAATGGCTAAATTACTTTACCGTGGTGCTTGTGTCTTAGCCTCTCTCTTTCTTGCCACTGAAACCTGACAGGAACCACAGTAGGGAAGAAAGCTTTATTTGGACTCAAAGTTTGAAGGAATATGACTCATCATAAAAAGACATCATGACATTGGTCAAGCTCCCCTATGGAGGCAGTAGCATGTGGCGAGTTGCTCACTTCCTGTAGGGCCAGCGAGGAGAAATGGGGGAATGTCAGAACTCAACTGACTTTCTCATGTTTCCCTTTTTATTTTGTCAGTAACCTTATTTTCAATGCGGGTTGTCATTCATATTGAGGATACATACTGCCCTTCAGTCAGTCTCCTCTTTGTAAATTCCCACAGAAACTTGACCAAAGATAAGCCTCACTGAGGTCTTTAGCCATATTCTATTTAATAGATATATTCTTCAACAATTTTTCATATGTTTATATAGTACAATCTCTTTTCTCTCAATTCTGCCCTCTCTTTTATTGTTAACATACCTCAATTACCCTGTTATTCCTAGAGGTCCTTTTCTGACAGTCATGCCTTTTTGCTTTTGGTGACCTACCAATTTTAGCCAGAATCATCTGTATGGTCATAGTTCTGGCAATATCTACTGGAACCTGACAGGCTCAGCATTAGGTACCTACCTGGTGATAGTTATTATTCCTCTCTAAGCATCCATCTATAGCCAATAGTTCAGCAGTGATGGGTAGAGTCCCATGAATTCCTCTCAGAACCATATATTACAGATCTAGTTCAATGCAGGTCTTGTGAATTCAACTGCAGTTGCTGGTAGATCCTGTTTGTGACAGTTATGTCATGCCAGGAAAGTAAGTTTTCAGCCCTTTCTGTCTTGTTATTACATAGTTTCTGCCTTCTCTGAGCCTGAGAAAGGGTGATTTAAATGTCCTATTTGGGGTTAAGCACTGAACATCATATGTTGGCGGAGGGCTGCTTGTAGGTTCCAGCCGCTTAGCACTGAAATAATCACACAGAAATTGTATTAATTAAATCACTGATGGCCCATTAGCTCTAGCTTCCTACTGGCTAACTCTTACATATTAATTTAACCCATCTCCATTAATCTGTGTATCGCCATGTGACAGTAGCTTACCAGCAAAGTTCCATCTGGCTCCAGTGGGGCTCCATGGCTTCTCTCTGACTCTGCTTTCTTTCACCCAGCATTCACTTTAGTTTTTCCTGCCTACTTAATTTCTGCCCTATCATGGGCTCAAAACAGTTTCTTTATTAAACCAATAATATTCACAGCATACAGAGGGGAATCCAACATCACCTATTGGAGACATCTCTGATTAGGATGATGGTAAAATCAATCTGTTGGTATAAACATAATTCCGAACTAGGGCACATGCCTGCCCCTGACACGTGTGTTTGATGGGTTAACAGTACCAGCAACACACATACTTTTCAGCACTGTTGTTTAGACATTTCTTAATTCAATTAGCTGGACAATGGGAACCAACAATTATGATATTCTAGCACTCAAAATAGATTCTTTTAGAGGTAGAAGGCAACTTGTAAATTCTATTATTAAGCAGACAGGATAACCATTTCTGCAACAATATATTGAAGAAACTCAGCTAAACGTATGTACTATTATATCAGGCCTTGATAGGTACTTTCTAAGAATAGGAACAATTAGATAAAGGTATGTTTAAAACTCTCCTAAACTAAATACAGTCATGTAGAAATCCTGTGTGTGTGACCCTGACCTGAGCAAAGGGTGTGCTACTTTTTAACATTTTGATTCTTTTCTGAAATTCCTGTTGGTGTTTAATTCTTGTTGTGAACAATGAGAAGGAGGAAACATTCAGAATGAAGTCTTTGGCAGATGAACAGAATTAGATTGCTACAGCAAAAGGTTTGAATTCTAATGATGTAATAAGAAAGTCAGTGAGACCAGAAGGAGCACACACACATATACAGCCTTCCTAACGCTCACCACATTACACCTTAGGACTTTCTCATCATTGAGTGTGAGTCCTCAACCTTGGATCTGAGCCCAAATATCCCACCTTTAAAAGGAAGCACTCCATAGTATCAGGCTATTAGAAAGAAAAAGAAAAAAAAAGAAAACATGAGTAAATACACTCTGCAGATTTGGAATTTTAGCGAATTGTTTGATTAGGTCAGATTTGACTTTGCCTATCATGAATACTGAATGTTTAGAATGTCAGAGCAGAGCAAAGTGATACAGAAATCAACAGAATCAGTGCTGAAAATGAATGCTGAAGAATGAGATCCATCCAACTGATGAGGAGCATATTTTGAGAGTCAAAGAGAAGCAAAAATATAGAAGTTTGTAATCATTTTAGTTGATGGTACTTTTATGGAAGCGCGCTAAATATACTGCAGAATGCAAAGAACCTGGAAACACTGGAGGAAATACTGTTCTTACACTGTTCAAATCAACAGCAAGATTTTCTCCTCAAAATTACAGGTATTTTAACTAACAAGGTACTGGAAACTGTAAGAAATTACACTGAGCATGTTACTGGAAGTTGTAATTAAGGTGTAGTGGTTTTAAAATCTGTCTGTGAATTCTTTGACAGCTCTCCCTTTCAAAGGGAATGCTGAGTTCTCCTCTCCTCCAGCATAGGTTGCACTTAATGATCCTTTCTAACAAGAGAGTTAGCACAACCTATGTTATATGAATTGCAAGGTCATCAAAAGGATATTGTTTCTGCTTGGCTAAGATCCCTGCATAAAGTTATATTTGGATGAAGCCAGCTTTCAAGTTGCGACTATGCTAGGCAACACTATGAAGAAGTCCACATGAGTGGAAGGGGAAAACCAGCCCCATCTACTTGTCAGGGAGGGAATTTTGAATATGCATCCATGGAGGTAAGTGAAGATTTTAGAAAACAGGAACCTAGAGAGGTATCTTATTTACAAACCTGCAAATGGCATTGAGTTATAAGCATCATACTGGCATAGGCTACTCCTGAATTCTTTACTTACAGGGTACTGTGAGTTATAATTCACATTAATTATATAAATGTATACATGCACCAGTAAATTACAAATATAATTGTGTCCTGAACATTCATACATCTTGTGGTAACTGAATGGGAAATGTCGCTCTGAGGTCGCCATCTTAGCTGTAATAGTCTGCCAACATTGACAAAGATATCATATGCCCAAGGGACATGGGACACTGAAAGGTGGCTGGGTCTATTTTAGTCTCCCTGGGTAGAAGGACCTGGAGAAGGGCAAAGGCAGGGGAAGTAGAGAAATAGGGAGATAAAATCTACAAATGTCAAGAATTACTCATTGGAAGGTGACAGTACATTTTTGAGATTCAATGTCATAGGGATCAGTGCTGTCTTAGGGAATAAAAACATAGGAGAGGTTCAGATTAAAAATAAAAGATTAAGTAATATTATTGAGATTTAAAAATGGATTCACTGAGGCTAGAGAAGGGTTAGGATATGTTAGTGGAAGGGGGATCTGGATGTTAGTATAGATGTGTTTGTTTACTGAAATTTACTAAAAAGCAGCTGAAACTTTCCAGGAATGACTATAACTTATTAATATTTAAGGAATAGTTTAGTCTCTTTATATCGTGATATAAAACATAATGGAAAATCTATGGATAAACTTTTGTCTAATCATATTTGCTTGTTTTTGTTGTTGTTGGTGGTGGTGGTGGATTTTGTTTCTTTGCTTGTTTGTTGTCTTGTTTGCCTTTATGATACTAAAGATTAAACCTGAGCCTCTTGTGTGCTAGAAAAACCCTTTATCATTGAGTAATTCCCCTAACATGCCTGATTAATCTTAATGTTATGAATTGTTAATGAACATCAGCATCACTGGCATTTTCAAATTATAGCTAAAGTTAAGAGATAACTTTCTTCAGTTCTTGTTACTGTAAAACTGTTACTCTAAAGTATTGTAAAAATACAGTATTTCCTTACAATTTTCCTCCTTTTTATCTTTTTATTAAGAAGGTAAAATTATTTTTCAATTCACTTATCTTCAACATGATTTATCTTTTGCTATTTTGATCATAAAAAAATGAAGAAACAAACTAAACTTCTCCTAAGATAGTTCACACGGAACTACAAGAAATGATACACTTTATTCATGATTTGCTTTGGTGTTTAAGTGTGTTGTCACTTCCATTTCTATTCATTCAGAAATGGGTACTGACACTGTATTAACAGAAGTTGAACTAGAGTCCAAGAGAAACAGCACAATTACCAAAAAGATGGATTCAGAATACTTACTCCCCTAGTCTAACATTTCCTTATTCATTTATTTATTTACTTATAATAATACATTCATTTATTTATATTTATTCATATAATTATAGTCCTGTCTAGATTTTTACATTAAAAAAACTGACATCATTTCAAAAAAATTATAAACTTTATACCTTTAGTAAAACTAATTTTAATTTTAATTAGTGCAAAATAGTTGTATATATTTTGTATATGCAGTTTGATATTTCAATATGCTACTCAATATATGATCAAATTTAGTAGCTGATTTATCCATATTGTTAAAGATTTCATTTTTCATGCCAATACTATTTGAAATATACTTCAATAGATACTTTTAAATCAATAGGATGGTTTCATTAATTTTGGAAATACCCCTAGAAGTGGAATTCATATATCTTTTTGTTTTGTTTTGTTTATGTTTCTTTGAGACAGGGTTTCCCTGTACCTTTTGGAGCCTGTCCTGGAACTATCTCTTATAAACCAGGCTGGCCTTGAACTCACAGAAATCTAGCTGCCTCAGTCTACTGAGGGCTGGGATTAAAGGCTTGCATTACCACCACTCGACTTCACATAATATTTTTACCAACCATATTATATATATTCTGCTCACATTCACTTTCCATTCCTCCCAGGTTCACCCTCCCATCCTTGTACCCTAACTCTTTCAGAAAAAAAGCAAAGCAAACAAAGAATCTACCAGGTTCAATTTGTGTTTCCCCTCTACTCATTGGGTGAAACTCAAAGTGAATAAATAGCCCCTTAAAGAAAATTGACACCCACACCCCTGACTCCATGCTCAGTTGGAAACTAACTATGAAGAGCTACCCTGATGTGGGATTCCCCTCCGCATGTTGTGATTACCACTGATTAATAAAAAACTGCTTCAGACCTATAGCAGGACAGAACAGACGTAGGTGGGGAAAATTAAACTGAATGCTGAGAGAGAAGGCGGAGTCAAGAGAAGTCTTGTATCTACACCAGAGACAGACACTGTCCAGAAGCTTGCCAGTAAGTCACAGGCATGTGGCAATACACAGATTAATGGAAATTGGTTAAATTAAGATGTAAACGTTATTCAGTAATAAGCTAGAGCTAATGGGCCAAGCAGTGACTTAATTAATACAGTTTCTGTGTGGCTATTTTGGGGTTGAGCAGCCAGGAACAAACAAGCGGCATTCTACTACATTACCCTTCATTATCTTTATCATGGGTTTTAAGGATTCACTTCAAGAGCTTCCAGTTTGGACTGTTTCATTCTCTGTTGGCGGGAAGGAGTCATCATAGAAGTATTCTATGTCTCTCATCGTCAGTATGAGCCTTTGGTCACATATATCATTTGAAAACAAGATTCCCTGGCCATAGGAGCCAGCAAAAGCATGTAGTAGCATGGATGGATCTTAGACTTCAGCATTCTTTCTGTTGGTAGCTGGGAACACAGACATCAACCTGTACTCTCTAAACAGCATAAATCAGGGACATCAGCATGACCTCTGGTGGCAGCACAGACCATGAACATCAACATGGCATCCAAAAGCAACATGTACCATGGATATCAACATAACCTCTTACAGCATCATGAACCATGGAAATCAGCCTGACTTCCAGTTCAAGGATATCAACATTATCTGAATGTTATATTATGTTTATACCTTATCTTGTTTTATTTTTATTTTCTGTAGAAATCTCCATACCCTTTTTTCAAAATCACTTTAATCCCCCACTCTCTGTCCTCAACATTTGAAACTTTTTTATGAATCATTCCAACACAATGATTTTTCTATGAACGCCCATCACCGTAAATGATGTTGAGTTATTTAATATGTATTTTGATTATTTGTATTTTTTCTTTGGGAAAAGTAAATTTAAATCATTTGTCTACTTATTAAAAAGACTGAATTCCCCCTTTTCATTAGATATTTTATGTGTTCCAAATACCAATCTTTTTTCCAAATATCTGACAAATATTTTTCCCTCTTCTCTAAGCTGTCTTTTAATTCTTCTGTAGTTGTTTCCTTAGCTCTATTCTACAGTATTAAAGCTACTATTCAGTATCTATCTATCTATCTATCTATCTATCTATCTATCTATCTATCTATCTATCTATCTTTATCCCTCTTCTCCTTCTTAGGTTACTTTCTGAGGTAACCTTCAGACTAAGGTTTGCTCATCCTTTGAAATCATCCTGTTTCTTTCCAAATAGATTCATTCCCCAAGGTTCCTCTGGTCTCTAGCCTTTAATTTGAAGGATTTTCTACACAAATATTCTTCCAGAGCTATATATATATATATATATATATATATATATATATATATATATTCCTGATGCATGGCTTAATAATGAAGAACTCTAGATTCATTGATACCTTGACTAAGTGACTTGCACATTTGCACACCTTTTAGAAAGCAGGGATAAAAACTATTTGTCTGTGAAAACCTTCACACTGAGGTGGTTACTATCAATCAACTGCTTTTATCTTTTTAGTTGATTGAAAAATATTGCAAGCTTTAAGTCATTCTCAGATTCACTCCAATTCTTCCTACCAATGATGAATCATTTCAATTTGCTACAACCTTATCATGAATCTTATTTCTAAACACTCCCTGGGCTTGTTAAGTGCAATTCCCTTATAGTTTTGTGTTCATATTTTTTCTTTTTTCATGGTGTCTTATTTTTCTGTCATATCCCTAATATTTCTTCCTCATTTTTAAGACTTGGAGATATGTTATATTGCTAGTTCATTAAACATTCCTTGGCATCTTTCCTATTTATATAACTTCTTTGACCATAAATAGAAATGGAAGGAAGGCATCACATATTGCTTCAGATGCACACATTTACAATTATAAACCAGAAAACATAGTTTTATCCTTCTTTTTCTGGTAGAGTCCACAGTACTGGTAGAATGACCCACATCTACATCAAAATTATCTCATGATATTTTTTTCTTTTGTTAAAATAACTGGGTAACAACAGGGAAGTAACCTAGGGTCATTCAGGCAGATTAAACAGTATTTTACTCACTAGTCAGAGGGAATTTATTTCTTAGCATAGACAGTATGAGAGCAAGTTAGTAGATGTGAGAAGTGGTACTGATGTAGCCATGCCCAATATATGAGAGGGGGCAGCCTCAGGATGCAGCTGCCACATGGAACAGCCAAGGATTAAGAAGTTCATGATGACTACGTACTTCTATCTCTAACCTTTATATCTGTTCCACCTCTGGATGATTTTAATATGTGAACCAATGTGTTCTTTTAGTTGTGTAAGCTTTATTAAGTTGGGTTTCCCATTGCTTGTAATGGAAAGTGCCTTGAACAAAACCTTAGATAAAATATAATTCAATTTGTGAAGCCTTTTCAAATTGCTACAGGCAGGGCAGCTTATTGACCCTTTGTTTCTTTCCCAGAACTGTAGTCACACAGCACTCGAAGTGTGGCAAGCATTATGCTGCTGTGACTATTTCATCATCCATATCTCTGGTGAGGACAAAGATTAGAACCTCTTCTTTATTATCTTCTTGGAATCCTATGTACTAACATTTAGTTTGCTTAGGAACATGAGTACATGGATGAATGAATCTTATGTCTGCAGTCTATGTATCATTCGGTTATTAATCTCTGGCCCAAGTAACCTTTATACCCATCCCATTATATTTAAAGACCTTTTGGAAGTATTTACAGTTCCTTTAGAGTAGATCATTTCCATTTACCTTTATTCAGAAAGTGCATTTCCTGTTACTGCTTTATGTAAGTCACTAGTATAAGTTACAGTATATAAATATGAATCTATTCTAGCAGAGGAATTCAAACTGTAAATAAAATACATATAAAACATATAATGGAGAGTAGATGTGGTCATTTCTATAGGGAAGGCAAGAATGCTGGGCAGGATAAGTTACAGATGGAAAGACTGGGTGTTAAGTAGGGTAACTAAGACACACCAAGAGAGTGACAACCAAAGGTGGTAAAGGACACACACGCATGTCTTAAAGGAATCACTTGTTCCAAGAAAGATGATATTAAATGTGAAGTCTAAAGGAGAGATGAAAAGAATATTACTGCACTAATCATCAGTAATATGTAAATCTAAACCGCAGTGACATCTTACCTCACATCATTAGGATGGAGGATGAAAGGGGAAGAAAGTTACCAGGTTTGTTGTACAGGCCTAACAATCTCAGTTCAATACTTAGATCCCACAGTGAGATAAAGAACTCACTCAGATCATTGTCCTTGCAGGGCTACATGCATTTAATGTTGCGTGTACACACATACACAAAACAGGCTTTTTTTTTAACTACAATGAGGGAAAACAGCAAACACTGGTGAGGATGTTAAGGAACTGAGGAAACTGGAAGATGTGTGCCCTCATGGTAGGAATGTGAAACCATGAGGTCTAGAAACCATAGAAAACATCAAATTTTCTCAAGAAAATAAAACCAGATTCATCACATAACCTCGAACTAACTCTTCTGTATGTCTACTCAAAGGAACAGAGATTCTGGAGCTAATATCCGTTGTGTCTTGTATAGTTATTGGCAACAATCAACTAATAGGAATAACCTAAATGCTCATCAACAAATGAAGGAATTAGGAGGTTGTGACAGATACTATCAGTAAATAGTATTCACTCTTTCAAAAGCAGGACTGTACCTGTTTCCTCCCTTCTCAAGAGGCCCCTCTGTCAACCCTGTCACTTCATGCCATCCTGCCATCATACCAAACATAGGAAGGTCTCTGAGTGTCCTGTAACCTGGACCGAGGTCCTCCTTGTGTTCTATTAAGGTAAAGTAGGGGCGGTACCTAGAATCTAGATTCAAGTCTCACCTCCAAGCCATCTTAATTTTAATTAAATTCTATTCTTATAAAGAGTCATTCCAGTTGACTCTCACAGTCTATTGCAACTTAGGATCACAGATTTCTTCCAGGAAATTTACAAAAGCTATGCTGCTAGACTGCTTATAGATTAGTCCACTAGGCAGTGCCACTAGGACTACCAGCAGTACTGTAACAGCTAACAGCAAAGTGTGGGATCAAAGCACAGTTCTGAACAATACTTTGGCTGTCTTTCCAAAGGGATCCATAGGGATTCTATTGCATAGAATCAAAGAAAGGAATGGAACAATGATTGTCAGGATTAGAGGAGAAAAAATGGGAAAGTAATAATCAAGGGTACATAATTTTAGTTAAATAAGGTGAACCAATTCTTTAAATCTATTACACCATATTGTATCTATAATGAACAACATCTCATATAGAAGTACTATGCATTTGGAATTTAAGGCAGTAGCCATAGTGTCAAGTATTCTTATAACACATATACACAGAGACCTGATCTGGATTGGAGTACATTTTGTTGAAAAGAAAAATCAGTGCAAAAAGATATTCTGGAATAAAGGGAAGAAAGAAGAGATGAGTAAGGAAGATAGAAGGTGACAGTATCGAAAATGGAGGTCAATAAGCCACTGAACTCTTCTCTTTCAGGCATTTCCATAAACCACTGCTGGAAAGATATGACTGATAACCTGAAATGACAATGTTACTGTAAGAGGACTGGAAGGCACAGCCATGTGCACTAGAAATGCATCAACTTAGATAACATAGGGAGGATTTATCTAATTAGGGTTTGAATTTCATATCAAGTCACTCTGCTCCCTACTAAGAAATTCCACTGTAATTAATTCTCGTTAAATATTTTAGCTGACTTGTCAGTCAACTGCTCTTTAATATAAGCATGGTGTCATAACAGTGCAGACAAAATACTCAGTTTCAAAGTTACTGAAACATGGTTGAGTGATGAGGAGGTACCCTATAAAGAGAGTGTGTGTGTGTCTAATGCCTCACTATGTTTTTCTAAGACAATCTTCTGAAACAGAGCCACCTTTTGTATTTTCTTCTCCTGCCAACATGCTGGCTATGATTGATAGCTATTAAATTGAGTTTTTCCTCCCTAATTTGGTCTAGATTGAATACATTTATAGCACAGCAAGTCGCTGAGAGACAAAGGAACAAGTGACAGTTATTTTGTCTATTTCAGTCTTCTCTGTAGTTAACCATCATTTAACATTCAAAGGACAAAAAAGGTTTTAGGACAAAAAAGGAAAATGAAATACACAGAGAAATAAATACAGTCAAAGCTCCTGAAATGTACAAAGATGAGCACAGGTCCAATCATATCTCATAAGAAAATAGACTCCAAATGAAGAGCCAAGAGGAATTCTACTGAATATGTAAATTCACTGATAGTTTTGTGTAGTTTAGTCCTATTGCCTAGCCTGTCGGATTAATAGTTGTCATCATATTTGCAGATAATGCATTTGTGAAGGATTTCACTTGGCCAGGATTCAGACTGAAGTCAGAATCACAGACTCTCTAGAAGTAAGGTCAAGGTTAGTACATTGAAAAAATAGGATCAAAGTTATGCTATTAACATGAAGGTGCTTTCTCCATAGGAAACTGTGTCTATTTAAGAGAAAAACAAAAATGATCCTATTTTCTGCAACACACTAAAGTTTTATTCAGTGATTTTTGTGAAAATGGTAGCAGCTTCTACACTTGCAATATCTGAACTGGAAATATAACATTCTCCCTATTTTGGTCTCAGGAACCAAGACAAGACCTCTAGACCTCCTCTGAATATATAGTCAAAACATAACTAGACACAGAGATTCATTGTCAAAATGTACTTAAACATATAGGGAACTTGTAAAGCTCAGGGAGGAAGAGACTAGAAGGATACATGTCCATCACATGTAGGAAATTTTAGATTTTCTTAATAAAGTGTGTGTGTGTGTGTGTGTGTGTGTGTGTGTGTATGTATGTAAGTGTGGGTCTCAGGTGAAGATGGGCTAGCTTATACCTCTCTTTTGCCTTCTTATTCTCATAGTTTTGACTCAGTCTTCTTTAGTCAGAATGCAGACGTTCCCAGTTTCAAGGCCTCAAACATAGACGTTTTCTGGGAGAGTTATTTCCTTAAAGGACAAAAATAGTAAGGCTATTTCACTCAGAGCATATTTGTGAAACCACAAAAAAAATATTTTGGAATAGGCCTGAAAAACAAGAAAAACCAAGGGCAAAAACAAATAAAGTCAGCTTGCTATTCCTTCAGCCCTGTGAAGGGAGTAGACACCCTCTGCATCTACTCCCTGTGAGGTCTACATCAGCCACCGAAAAACAGCATTCTAGGAAGACAATCAGATTTCTTACAACTTTCTGCTCCTTTGGATTTGACTGTATTGGATTTGCTATTTTTCTTCTACCATAAATGAGACAGAAATGGTCTTTCATGATCATACTCCCAATGCTAGCACCAAGCATTTTAGGTGAGCAAAGAAAAATGTTTTTTAAAACACACATAATATCATTACTTTCCATCTCTAGAACAGCTTTTCAGGCAGTTTGCATGAGCATCTTCCTGGATGGATGGCAACAAAGAGAGTTTTGGTGGACAAGGTAGAAAGTGTTATGTCTGAAAGGCTGAGCTGAATGACACCATTATGGTTAATTACACAATTTCCATTCTTTCTTTAGCTACCATAATGGAAAAAAATAGTAATAAGGATTGAATATAATGAAATTATATCATAATACATATATGTGTACATACATATCTATATCTATATCTATCTATCTATATCTATCTATCTATATATAGATAGATGTTCCACAGTCAGGTTCTATTCCTTACCAGCACTGAAAAATAGTTAGAAAATGACTAGTTAATTGTATTATTATGACTAATTTTTGTTTGTTTGTCTGCTTTTTATTAAATTATTTCACTTGTTTTACATAGTAATCACAGTTTTCCCTTCTTCCTCTTCTCCCTTTCTCTCTTCCCATCTCCCTTCTACACTTCCCCCACCCCCCAATCCACTCCTCCTCTTTCTCTATTCAGAAAGGGGCAGGACTCCCACAAAAGTCAGCATATCAAGTTGAGACAGGACCAAGTTCCTCTCCTTACATCATGGTTGGGCAAGGCAACCCAATGTGGGGGTTGGGGTCTCAAAAGCCAGATCAAGTGCAATGGAAAAGTCCTGGTTCAAGTGCTAGGAGTCTCTCAGGGAGACTAAGCTACAAAACTGTCATACAGTTGTATATGTATGACAACATATGAGGGCTTATGTTGCTTCCTTGCTTCTAGAATCAGTGAAGTCCCAGGAGCTCAGGTCAGCTGTCTCTGAGTTGCCCGTCATGACTTTGACATTCCTGCCTTATAATCCTTCCTCTTTTACAGAATTCCTAAAGCTTGGATGTGGTTCTCTGCATCTGTTTCCAGCAGTTGCTAGATGAATGTTCTCTGATGACAACTCAGATAGTCACCAATCTGGTTTCAGAAGGCCAGTTCAGTCACCTTCTCCACTATTGTTAGGACTCTTAGCTGAGATCATCCTTGTGGATTCCTGGAAATTTCCCTGGCACCAGGATTTTATCTAATTCCAAAATACTATCCATCAAGATATCTCTTTTATTATTCTATTACTGATTTTTTAAAAGGTGGTAAAGCTTAGGAGAAAAGCAGGGAGAAGGAAGGCAAGAGTTTTGACTTGATTTTGTTTGACTTTACTCCCTGATAAGTCACTGGAATAATCATCCAAAGAGAGAAGAGATTTTCAGAAGAGATTTAAAGGGAAATTAGGAAAGCAAAGCTTCTAAATTTAGAAATTGAAGAAATTGCTCTGTACCTGAAGAAATTGCTCTGAGATAGCTCTTAGAAATAGTCAGAGGCAGGTGGGTCATTATTAAGAAGAGAGAACTTTGATTTTTCCTTCCGGATTTACATGGGAGTCTTTCCAGCATTAAAGGGATTTGAGTCACAGTTTTGGCACTGTATGCGAATCATGGCAGACTTCTAACAAGTGCTGCAGCTTCTCGCTTCTTTATTAGTAAAGACTGCTCTAGGAATCCTTGTGCTGTAAATATATATTTTATGGCCAGGTGTCAAAATTAGCAAAGAGTCCCCTACTCCACTGCAATGAGTGTAGTAACTATCATAATTAAGAAAGCTTTAGATGTTTGTATATTGGTATTTTTAATAATTTTCTTAATTAAATTTATTTATTTAATATCTGGACCACAGTTTTCCCTCCCTGCTTTCCTCCTTACCTTCCTCTACCTCCTCTCTGCCTGTACCCCACAACCCAATCAACTCTTCCTCGGTTTCTATCAGAAAGAGGCAGGCCTCCTATGGGTATTAACAAACATAACAAGTTGAGGTAGGAATGAGCTCCTCCCCTTTTATTTAGGCTGGGCATGGTAACCTAGTATGAGAAATATGTTCCCAAAAGCGTGCCAACACATGAGGGACAGCCTGTGCTCCAACTGTTAGTAGATTCACAAGTAGACCTAGCTACACAACTGTCACATATATGTAGAGGACCTAGGTCGGTCCCTTGCAGGTTCCCTGGTTGTTGGATGAGATTCTTTGAGCTCCTATGGTCATAGGTTAGTTGTTTCTGTGGGTTTTCTTATGATGTTCATGATGCTTCTGGCTTCTACAATCTTTCTTGCCTCTCTTCAGCAGAATTCCCCAAGCTCTGCCTAATGTGTGGCTGTGGGTCTCTGCATCTGTTTATTACTTTTCTAACACAGCTCTAAAGTGAAAGAATAAGATATTGCTCAAGATGTGGCTGTGTTTTATTTCTGCTGCTTTGAAATCAAGAAATTCTTCAGTTGGAGATGTAGCTTTGACGTTCATCTTGCCATATAAATGTTCTTAGGGGATATTTAAAACATGGAACTCCATGCCTGACAGAAAGAGGGTTTCTTGTAAATAATTGTCGAATGGCAGAATAAATAGGTAACTGATGCTAATTTAGCAAAGAGCGAAACAGTGATTAGCTTCAGACACGTTTTCTTGACTCTTAAACCTGAGTTCGTTTTTTCTCAATCTCTTTCTATCTTTGCTCCCCTTGTCAATTCTAATTGACTTTAAAAGATTTCGGGGCTTCTTTGTTTTTAAGCCAGTGGTGCTATATTACTGTAAATCCATAGGGAAGTAACATGTTGGCAGAATTTGCTCCTGCTTTCACTGTATGGAGCCCAGTATTTGAGTCATAGGAGTTTTAAATAATAACGACGGGAGGATGCACACAGAAACCAACGCATGCCTTTTATCTATTACCTGGCAAAGATGATTCCTAGGAAGAAGTTGTGTCTGAAAAGGCTCCTGACTAGAACTGCAGTGATTGGGAGTGGCTGAAATGTTGCAGTTCTTGTGGCTAATTACCTTATCTGGGCTGGTTTTAGCCCATCACTAAACAGCTATGCCTCCACTGCCTCTATTTTGAATATCCAATGATTTAAAAAGAAAAGGACTTTGGGATTCTATTAACATAACCAAGTACTAGTTTCCACCAATGTAAAAGCTAAGAAAGTCAATTAGCATCTGAAGCCTCTAGGAAATTCTTGCTGTAACTGCCTCTCAGATGTACCCAGAATGTATTTTAAAATTTTCTTGATTTATGACTTTCTTTGTTCGGAATAAATGCAAATTTCATGAGACTGCTTTCATGTTGGGACATGGAACTTGGAGTAACCAAAACCTGTGTCACAGGCTATAGTCACTCTAATTTGACTCCAGAATAAACTATCTTTTATTCCCTTTGAGGTGGAATTTTTGTGATTTTTTTTTTGCCTTAACACATTAAAGGCACACAGCATGCACAAGTGAATTATCTGCTTCAATATGTAGCTATTGAAGTAGTGATGCAAGTTTTGTTTCTGTGAAAACTGCTTACCTCATCATGCAAACGGTAAATATTTACCCAAGGCTTCTGGACTTATGAGAGTTCAGAGCCAAATTCAAGTAGGGCAGCCTGGTGAGTGACTGCAGGGTCTCAGTGCCTACAGTGTAACAACAGGAACACAATTCCCAGAAGTCACTACAAGAGAAGAAGGCAGTGGCTCCCATATTCAATCTTTACATCCCTACAAATCAGAGAAGGCAGAGACCAGAGAATCTGCCTTATCCAACAGGCTTGGTAGTTGGAGCATACACAAAGGGAGAAGCAACAGGGGAGAACCTGCCTCAATGAGAAGGAAGAAAAGAATGGAATCCTAAAACTTGTCCTCTGACTTCCACATATGTATCATGGCAAATAGACTTTTACACAGGCACACTTGCAAAAACACCCTAATGATACTCATATTTCCATACATTAGTGATTGTGATAATGACGATGATGAAGATGATGAAGAATCAGACATATTAGTCACTCTTCTACTGCTATAAAAAGACACAATGAAAATAACAACTCTTAAAACAGAGAGCATTTAATTGGGCCTTGCTTACAATTTCAGAGATTAGGCTGTTATCATTATAGCAGTGATTGTCGTGGCATACAGGCAGACGTGGATAAGTAGTTGAGAGCCCTGCATTTTGATCTGCTTGCAGTAGGAAGAGAGAGAGACTAGACCTGTCAAGTCACTGGCTTCTGACACTTCAAGGACATTCCCAGAGACACACTTTCTCCAACAAGGCCACAATCCTATTCCTTCTAACCTTGTAAAACAGCTCCACTCCCTGATGACCATTCTTATTCATACCCCCACACCAGGTAAACTCAAGGACAAGAAAACAGAACTTGAGTATTTGAAGAGACTTTCTCCATCTCTCCATTATTTTGTTTTGCCATTGTGCAATGTTAACCAATTCAAGAAATGATAGGTTAGAATAAGAGAGTCTGGTACGATTACCAAATGTTGGAACACATAAGCCCTCAATAGCATACATGTTATTTTATTTTGCTTTTGTTATAAAACTGACAGGGCATAAATTATATTTTAGAACTTTTTTTTTGTTTTTGTAAAATATCAGAGATGAACTGTTTTTTTTTTTTCTTCTGCAGTTAAAAGATCCAAAAGGAAAGATAGGGAATGGATCCTGGAGGCGAGAAGCAATGCTCCCCCGGGGAGGGAGGTCATTCGATCTTTCTTGGCTTGGCACTCTATTTTTGCTTGACCTTTGAGGCACTTTGGTCATTTCTGGCTATTTTCTTTATCTTCCTTCACCTTTCTTAATTATTAATGAAATGAAACAAACAGCCATAAAATGCTATGGTTCTCTAACAGAAATGTAAGTCCAATATTATAGGTTTAACAAAATGCCAGATTTTCTAAGTTACATTGTCTCTAGTTTGTTTTTATTAAATTTTGAGACTTATCAGGAGACAATTAAACTCATCTAGAACATCATAATATCTATTTCCTTATGAGTCACTAAACTATGAAATCTAACTCTTCCTAACATTTCTAAACTCTGTCTTTGAAATAAAATGTATTGAATATGTACAAATATAATGGCAAGTTGGATTTATTTAAGGAAAAGTTATATTTTAAAAAAATAAGGGGAGCACTCCTCCATTGCTAATGGCAGTGCAAATTTGTTCAGTTACTTTAGAAATCAGTTTGGCAGTTTCTCAGAAAATAGGGAATAAACCTACCTCAAGACCCAGCTATACCACTCTTGGGCATATAAACAAAGGATGCTCAATCATACTACATGAACATTTTCTCTACTATGTTTATAGTAGCATTATTTGTAATAGCCAGAACCTGGAAACAACCTAGATACCCCTCAACCACCAATGAATGGATAACCACCAGTGAATGGATAAAGAAAATTTGGTGTATTTATACAAAGGAGTATGACTCAGTAGTTAAAAAAATGGTATATTGTAATTTGCATGCAAATAGATAGAAATAGAAAAAAATCAACCTGAATGATGTAACCCAAACCCAGAAAGAGGATATCATAAGTGGATATCAGATGTAAAGCAAAGGATAACCAGTGTATAGTTCAAGACCCTAGAGGAGCTAGGGAACAAGGAGAACACTAAGAGAAACATACATGGATCACCCTGGGAAGGGAAAATAAACAAGCACTGCTAAGAAAATTGGGAGCTTGTGGGTGGGAAAAGAAGGGAGGGAGGAAGGGGAAAAGGAGGGAAGAAAGAGAGGGGGAGAACTTGAGGGAATCTGATAGTCAATATTGGGGAAGGACAGCGAGGGACAGCAAAGAAAGAAATATCTTGATTGAGGAAGTCATTATAGAGCTAGAGAGAAACCTGGCACTAGAGTAATTCCAAGAAATCCACAAAGATGACCCCAGCTAAAACCCTAAACAAATGTGAAGAGAGTGAGTGAACTGGCCTTGCCCTGTAGTCAGATTGATGACTTTCTTAAGTGTCATCATGGAATAATCATCCAGCAACTGATGGAAACAGATGCAGAGATCCATAAATTAGCACTGGCCTGAGCTCCCCACGTCCAATCAAAGAGAGGGAGGAGCAAGAATACAAGCAAAGGGGTCAAGACAATGAAGGAGACACCAACTGTAACAGCTCACCAACTCTGGCCTGACAGAGAGAAGCCAGCATGAGACCAAACTAGGTCCTCTGAATGTAGGAGACAGCTGTATGGCTGGTGCAGACTGCAGGATCACTGGCAGTGGGACCAGGATTTACCCCTACTGCCTGCACTGGCTTTCTCTTTGCAGGGATACCTTACTCAGCCTGAATATAATGGGGTGGGCCTTGGTCTTGCCTCAAAGCAATATGATACACTTTGGTGGCTTCCCATGGGAGACCTTATACTCTCTGAGGAGTGGATGGAAGTGGGGGGGGATGTGGAGGGTGCAGGAAGAGGAGAGGGAGTGGAAATTGGAATTGGTATGTAAAATGAGAAAAGAGAGATTTTTTAAAAATAATTAATTAATTAATTAAAAAATAGTTAATAAATAAATAAACTAAATTTTTGAATGTTTTTAATTGTAGATCATAGTTATATTTATTTTATTTAATTTTTCACACAGTATATTTTAGGCATGTGCTTCACCTCATTGAACTCACATATCCTTTCTGCCTTCCTACCCACCCATCTTTGTATTCTTTTCTCCATGTCTTTTATGAATAAAACAAAACAAACTAAATCAAAAATCAAAGAGAAAGAAAAAAATTCCCATGAAAACAAAAATCAACATAAACACGCAAAATTATAGTAAGACAAAATATGCAAGACCAGAGTGAAACAAAACAAAAACACCCAAAAAATACCTCTGAGTTTGTTTCCATTTGGCCAACTTCTCCTGGTCATGGGATCTGCCTGGAATGTCATTTGTATACTCAGTGAAACTCTACTGTAGAACACTGGGTTTCACTTCTCTAGTGAGTACCAGTTGCTGATCGCTTTTGGTTAAGAAATCTGCGGACTTCTGTCCACTTTCTTGTCAGTGTTGGGTCCCAGTCTACACTAAACTGTTTAGCTTGTGTGTATGTTGTAACAATCCCTGTGAGTTCATATGTGCATCAGCCCTGTTCTATCCAGAAAACACCGTTTCTTTATGTCATCAGTCCTCTCTGGCTTTAACAATTTTTCCTACCTCCTTTTTTCCATAGTTTCTTAAGCCACGATGAGATGGGTTTGATGAAGATAGACAACTTAGGGCTGAGTGATACAGAATTGTCCAGATGTGAGGGTTCTTGTAATTATTTCCATCTACTGCCAGAAGAAGTTTCTCTAATATCGGTTGACCAAGGAAGTGATCTCGAGGTACAGGAGTATGTCATTGGAAGTCATTTAATTACTATGCCCCTTTAGCGGAATATTATTAATTTTATCTCTAGGTCCAAGATCAAGAACCTGATCTATCATGTTCTTGGCCCTTTTAGTACTGTCTGATAGAGGTTCCATCTCATGAATGGGACCTTAAATCTAATTTAAAAATGGTATGTTTCTCCCATAAAATTTGTGCTACTATTGTGCCACTGTATCTTGCAGGCAGGTCACTATTGTAGGTCAAAGATTTTGTGGTTGGGTGATATGCTCTTCCAGTAGCATGCAGAGTACCTTACAGCACTGTGAATGTCAGTCAGTAGGAGTGAGGCTTCAGTTATGCACCAGCTCAACTTACCCATGCTTGATGACATAAGTAAGCACCATCCTCAACAATAGGGCCTTGCCATAATGTTGTCGAGAAGAACACATAGGCTTGGCAGTAGTCTGTCATGTTTTGGGGTTTCATGGAACTCCTTTGGCCAATTACTTAAAATGTAATCCGTTTCTGGCAGTGCAGGTTTCAATGGTGGCACAAGTATCTAATTTGTGTCTTGTTCATTTTATGATGATTGCATTTAGATTCTTTTCATACATATAAATTTTAATAAGTTTCTACCATAATAGATTTTCATGTGGTTTTTCAAATGCCCCTTACTTGTCCCTCCCCATATTCTCACCTTTATCACTTCTCCTTTTCCCATCCCTATGTAATCCTCCTATTCTTTCCCCTTTATCTCTTCATGACACCAAATTCTATTTTCTCTTCCTTGGGATATTGCCCCCACCTTGGTCTCTTACTAATGATAATTAATGCTGTGGTGATCTGGAATGTGTCACATATATTGAAAGCTTAAAAGCCATCATTCACATACAAGATAAAACATAATATCTATCTTTTGGTGTCTAGATTACCTCATGCACCATGATTTTTTTCTAGCTCCATTCATTTACCTTCAAATTGAATAATTTCTGGTGCGGGAGAATTATCTGTATTCTGTCAATCATGTATTTTAATAAAACGCTGATTGGCCAGGCAGGAAGTATAGGCGGGTCAACCAGACAGGAAGTAGAGGCGGGGCAATGAGAATAGGATAAGGCTAGGGAGGAGGAAACTTCCTCAGCCACTCCTGCGCAGACCACCAAAGAGGCAGCATGTAACTTGTCCAGCTGAGAAAGGTACGGAGCCATTATGGCTAACATAGATAAGAATAATGGGTTAATATAAGTTATAAGAGTTAACAAGAAACCTGACCTAATGGGCCAATCAGTTTATAATCTTATGGAGTCTTGTGCGTGATTTCTCTTTGGGATTTGCCGGCTGTGGGGTACCAGGCGGGACGGAAACCCCAACAAGCCAGCCCCCTCATGTTACATATGGCGCCCACGTGGATAACTGAATCCACAGAAAGCTTGGGAAAGCTTGGGAAAGAGTAAAGCATGTTTTCTTGGTAGCAGCAATTTCTCGGGTCTGCTCTGCTTCCTAGAGGCAAGCAAGGCTTTCATCTAAGAGAGGCTTCCTGACTCAGCTTCAGCTGCAAAACCCTGCAGCTCTTTTAAGAGGTCCTGCCGCAAAACACTTAAATGGTGTTGATGAAAAGCTGAACACATGCTTTTCAGTTTTCTGCAGTAGCAGGAAAAAAGCTGTGCTGTTTTAAAATGCCGTCTTTCTGGGCTGTCCTGCCAGGGCAAACTCTGACTCTTTCAGGCAGGCAGTCCGACTGAGTGTGGTCTGTGAGCAGAATGCTGCAGCTTGCTGGCAAGGACCTTGAAATGCCATAGAGTTGTGGCAGTAAAAGGCTCCAGTGGTACCTCTACCATGAGTCTGGCCGTCAAAGCCACGGTTTTAGGCTCATGTGGTCAGAAAAAGAGAGATATACAGTAAAAAGAGATTCAAAGAGGAAGAAAACCTCTAAATGGTTTACTATGAGTTAAAAATATATGCAGGCTAAAAGTTAAAGTTCTTAATGTAAAAAAAAAGAGGAAGAAAGAGAGTAGTTGGGTATGGTGGTACACACCTTAAATCCCAATGCCTGGGAGGCAGAGGCATATTGACCTCTGTGACTTCAAGGGACAGAGGTAGAGATTGACCTCTGTGACTTCAAGGTGTGGTAGCACACACCTTTAATCCCATTGCCTGGGAGGAAGAGACAGACAGATCTCTGAGTTCAAGGTGTGGTAGCACACACCTTTAATCCTAGCACTGGGGAAGCAGAGACACATGGGGGTGTGGTAGCAAACACCTTTGAGCCCAGTACTGGGGAGGCAGAGACAGGAGAATATCTGTGAGTTCAAGAATAGCCTGGTCTACAGAGTTATTCCAGGACAAAGATATATACAGAGAACCTGTCTCAAAAAGCCAAAAATTAAAAGTAAAATTAAAAGAAATAGAGGTTGAAATAAAGCTACATAAAGATGAAAAATACACAGAGAATCTTGATACTGTATGTTATTATGCTCTCTTTGAATTGTTTGAATGCTGAGGAAGGAGAAACAGTTGCTAAAAGACTTTTGTTTATAAATGCTGCTGAATTAATCCAATATAGACATTTTAAAAATACCCTGGCTTCAAAATTGAAGTCAAAAGGTATGCTACTTTGGAGAAGAGATTTTGCTTTTGTTTCCACAGAAAATGAGAGGTTGTGGATTCATTCTGAGTTAAGAAAAATCCAGTATGATCAAGGAAGGCCACCTGAAAAATCTCCAACAGGAATAGATGGCCTGGATGTCTGAGTTCTACATCCAGAACAGATTCAAGACTGCTGCCTGAGATGATCAAGACTCACAGGATATTCCAGTCAGGAATTGATGATAATTCTAAATTTTCTTTAGGTCCCCATAAGATCATCAGCGCCCCCAACCAGCAGGAAGTAGCCTGAAATACTACGCCCACATTCCCAACAAATGGACTATGGGTATTTTCCTTTGTTTAAAAAAAAAAAAAAGAGGGAAATGGTGCGGGAGAATTATCTGTATTCTGTCAATCATGTATTTTAATAAAACGCTGATTGGCCAGGCAGGAAGTATAGGCGGGTCAACCAGACAGGAAGTAGAGGCGGGGCAATGAGAATAGGATAAGGCTAGGGAGGAAGAAACTTCCTCAGCCACTCCTGCGCAGACCACCAAAGAGGCAGCATGTAACTTGTCCAGCTGAGAAAGGTACGGAGCCATTATGGCTAACATAGATAAGAATAATGGGTTAATATAAGTTATAAGAGTTAACAAGAAACCTGACCTAATGGGCCAATCAGTTTATAATCTTATGGAGTCTTGTGCGTGATTTCTCTTTGGGATTTGCCAGCTGTGGGGTACCAGGCGGGACGGAAACCCCAACAAGCCAGCCCCCTCATGTTACAAATTTCCTTTTTTCTTAACAGCTGAATGTATTACTTTGTGTAAATGTATCAGATTTTCATTATTCATTTCTCAGTAGATGAGCATCTAGGCTGTTTCCAGTTTGGGCTATGATGAAGAGAGCAGCAATGGATGAGAAAATGCAACTATTTCTATAAGAGGATGCAGATTCCTTTGGACAAGGGTGCCCAAGGGTAGTATAACTGGACCTTGAGGTAAATTAAGTTTCATTTTGTCAGGGAACTCTTAACTGATTTCCACAGTGGATCTACCACTGTTTTTTTTTACTCCCACCAGCAATGAATAAGGATTCACTCTTCTGCACATCCTCATTAGTATGTGCTGTCATTTGTTTTACCAATCCTTGCCATTTTGACTATGATAAGGCAAAATCTCAAAGTGGTTTTAATTTGCCAGTTGTGGTGGCACATGCCAATAGGATATGCTGAAGAAACTCATGAGTTAGAAAGATTTTTATATTCATATTTATGTCCATAATACATATGCATACATGCATGTTACTAGTTCATACACACACACACACACGCACACACACGCACCCCGATATGTGTGTGTGCGTGTGTGTGTGTGTGTGCGTGTGTGTGTGTCCTCTCAAGTTTAATTAACTCAGAAGCTTTAGTGATACAAATTAATTTTTATGGCCATAACAGCAACAGACGCCTGAAACTTTCAAATGTTTGTCTTTATTAATATACTACTTAGTAACTTATGTTACAGATATGGTGTTGGTTGTGGTTGCTCACTCCCATATCCAAATACTTAGAGAATTTTCAGGAGTCTAAGTTAAGCTGAGGTTACATACTTAACTCTGGTCTAGCCTCGAGTACAGACTGTGGACCTGTAATTTAAAAAAAAGGAAAACAAAAAGTGGTGCATAAAAATGATTCAAAACTTTAAAAAGAATACAATGTTAATTAAACCAACATAGGCTGATCTCCAACTGGTAAGTCAAAAGGTAATTTCTCTACAATGTATTGTTCAGTTTGTATGAACTCCTCAGAAAGACAAAAGCAGAGAGAGATAACATCAATTAACAGGTCTCCACAGTGAGGAGAAGGAACAGAGTGATTACAGATGTGACCAAGGAGTCTTCTGGGTATGATTAAAATGTTCTAAAAGAGCACTGTCATAAATGTTCTGTAAAGGTGCTTTAAAATAATTGAATCACATACTTAACATATATTCAGAAATATTATAATAAAAAAGTTATACTTCAAATAAAATTATTTTAAACATCTGTACATTTACTCTTGGATAAAGTAAGCAAATATTCAGCATATAAAAAAAAGGGAAGAAGGTATAACACATGGCATTAAAATCCTGGAAATACTTGGTTCCATGGTTCTAGACTTTATTTGCCTGAATATCCTAGCATTTTTAAATAATGGCTTTCCTTAATAATGAGAATAAATTATTGTTTACTATTATTATCATTACTATTACTATTATTATTACTATTATTATTACTTAAGACATCAATGCAATTTGTGTTCTGACAAAAACAAACTACAAGATGGAGAAAGACCATCAAATAAACACTGTAGACATAAATGGGCTGGTTTGGTCTCCAGTGGAGACTTAACCTTCAGATGAGTGTATTTAAGATTTAGTTTGCTCAATCCATGTTTTTTACACATGGTTAATTAAAGCCAATTCCTGCTCAATAAGTCCTCTAAACTGTTGTTCTAAGAATCTTCCTGAGAGTGTTGGGGAATGTTCCATCACCTTTTCTGAGGAGTTAAAAGAAGCAAACACCATAGAAAGAGTGAGTTAAATGTCACATTTTGATATTACATGTGTAAGACTTTTCCAGACAGCATAAGAACAAGATAGAATGTTGAAAGAACAGCCAGGACAAGCATAAAAATAAACACAAAGAAAGGAAGACTTCATAGTACTTATTTTTACCTTGGCTGAAGTGCCTAATTTTACTTGGTGTTAAGGGGAATAGAACAGACTCTACTATTAAAGCCAATTTACTACAACAACCCTATACGAAGAACCAGAGTAATCACACCCACATATTAGACAGTTCAATTGCTAAGAGGTATGGTGATATTCTTAGATGGAAATAAAGGAAACTAATAATATGCATATTTTATTGTACAATTTTAAAGTTATATGAGGCTCAAAAATAAGTAGAAGAGACTAAAATAAGTCCTAAAATGTTGTTGTATTCTTTTAAAAATGATCTGATTTGAATACAAATTGTTTGGTGCAATGGAATGGAACGGCCAATAGAGTCCCCATAGACTCTTCAAGGCTCCTCACACAACCTTCCTCACAAACACCCTGCACCAGATTGGAGCATTTGTGAGAATGCCTGACATCATGTGAGCACATTATTACAATGGATGATTTTAATTATAATCTTGAATGGACTAAGAAACATCTACAAAGCTAGTGAGGCTCAATTCTGAGTGTTTTGTGGCAGAACTCCCACATACCATTAAGGGAAGAGGGGTCTGAACCAATCAATGGTTTGATTAATAAGATGGTATCAAGACAATGTGATAAGATACAGGAGACGGCACCTAGTTAGAGGAAATGGGTCATCTTGGTCTGCTACTAAGAGCCCATGCAGTTTTGTAGCCCTTCCTTTGTGTTCCTTTATAGGCTTCCTGTATGTCCCTTTCGCTACTTCTTGTCTCCTAAGAAGTAAGGAATTGCCTCAGTCATATGTACCAGGTGTCTAAGCTGACAGAGAGAAGTAATTATAGACTGATCCCTTTGAAACAGTGAGCCCAATAGTAACTCCTCCTTTTAAATGTCATGTCAAGAATTTCAACACATAATGTGAAAGTTACTGGCATCCATTATCATAACCCAAAGGCTACGTTTTAATTACATTAACACTCACTTAGGTGGTGGACAATCAGTGGGCTCTGACACATATGAAATGACATATATTCAGTACTGTGGTATCACATACAGTTATCCGCACTAAAAATCATTTATGTTCAACATATTCTCCGCTGCCCTTTCTTCCCTGCTGATAAATACAGATCTTGTTCTTCCCTCTGAATTTTTAACAGAAAATATACAGTTAAAATCATACAACCCCTGCTTTTTTATTTCATAGTTACTTCTTTCACTAACACTTTAAAGTTTCTTCCAATTATTTTCCTGGCATGGTAGCTCATTTATTTTAGTGCTGAATAATAGCCTATTGTCTGGATGTACTACAATTTATCCATTCTGTCCTGAAAGACACTGTGATTGCCTCCAAGTTTGAGCAATTATGGGAAAAGCTGTTAAAAAAATATCTACCTGTAGGTCTCTGAATGCACATAAGTTTGGCACTCCTTTGAGTAAATAGCATGGAGTTTGAAAGTGGGATTGGATAATGGGAAAGTTTTCAATTTTGTAAACAACTAGTGAACTCTGCTGCAATGACTTCATTGTTCGTCCCCACCAGTCGGAAAAAAGAGAAACTGTTATTACTTCAAGTCTTATGGCCTGTGGTGCTCTCAGGGTTTGGGACTTGGACCTTTTGGATTAAAAAATCTTCATTAGTAGCTAATTTTGACTTAATATGCCATTCTATAATGATTATACATTCATAATCGCTGTTTATTTGCTTCAACGCTTAGTTTGTGAGTAGGAATGCTTCATAGCTCATGTATCCATTGATTTGATAATCCTTACTTCCAAACAAATGTTCTGAGCTGCTTTACAAGCTCCCTAATCTCCAGAACAGTCTGGTTTAGATCTTTTCAATCATTATCTTTCGATCCAGTATAAAGTGAACACACATCCTTTTAAGTAATTTTCCTTTTACTTTTTTTTAGAAGATCATAACGAGTACTATAAATCATTTCTGTCCTTTCTTCTCCCACTCCAAATCAAGCTTCCACTCCTCTGATGACTGGCGTCTTCTTTGAGTATTACTGTTATACATTATTGTTGGTCTATTCTTTAATTATTATTCTTACAAATCCATACAGTGATCTAAATACAATTTGCTGAGACCATTCATTGTTAATTCATTGTGTATTTGTTTAGGCCTGATGCCTTGTGCTTAAATAATCTATCAGGGCAATCTTCCCTGGAACAGACTGATTCTCTCTCTCTCTGACCAACAGCTAATTGTTGCTCTCCTGTTAGATATGGGGCCTTGGCAGATCCCCCAACCCATTTGCATGCTGGGTGGTGGGCATCATTAGGATGTTCTTTTTTCAGAAACCTATTGTTGGAATTTTTTAGGTGCAGTTTTCCTGTCTTACACAGGAGACACTCCTCCACAGAGGTGTCATTTTGGAGAAGGAAACCACTACAGAAATCCACAATGGGTCAAAATGTGCAAAACATCACATCAAAGATGTACACAATCCCAGTTGTTGACTCTTTAATACAGTCTTGACATCTAACGCTCAGGGACCAACTCAGAAGATGGGCAAAAGATCATAAAAAGGAGAGGAATAACACATCTACTGAACACCAATATCTAACACAGGGAAGAGTAAGTAAAGAATCTCCATTTTCTAGACATTTCAATGTGGAGAGAAGCTGGGAAATCTGAACGTGTTTGAACTGATGACAATTCTCAGAAAGCATCTGCACATATGCAACCCTAGGAACTATCAACAGAATCAATAATCAACAGAATCAATGCTCCCTTCTCCCCTTCACCAGTCAGTAGATATTTTATATAGTAAATTTATTTCCACATTTTCCATTCAAAATAAAAAGTTATTCATTATGAAGAGTAGGGGTTTTTCTTGCATACACCCTATTTCAAATTTACTAGCATATATTATATTTGACAATGCCAAAGAGAAAGTTTAAAAATAAAAAAATTAAGGAAAATAAGCATTTCTGAATTTCAGCATAATTTTATCAGAGTGAAAACCACTGACAATACAACACTACGAAATATACAATCTTCAAAATAAGACAGGGCTTCTTGTTCGCTTTAGTTTTTAATGATTTGCACCAAAAAAAAAAAATCCAAAGGCCTTCTCTTACAGAAGGCTGATGATTTCTCAGAGGTTATCAACATCATAGGAGCAAAAGAAAAGTCGCATAATTTAAGGGTATTATATTCTCATGCCCAGGGGAGTGTGACAGAAACATATTATTAACATTGCACATTGATGCTGATGGACACGGGAAAGAAATCATGTAAATATGGCCACCGCAGATCAGTTCCATGGGTGATTCAAATGTAACAGTTTTGATATCCCTTAATAGATATTAGCATCACATAAGAGTTATTTATAATGTATATATTTATATTTAAATATAAAGTGGATACTATCTATGGCTTTGATTTAGTTGTTATTTATAGCACTCAAACTCATGAGGGATAATAATATTATAACAACCAAATGAAAAATGAAAATCTCAGTTTAGTCTTAAATATACTTAGAATATTTAGTAACTGAATCCATTCTTTAAGTGTTATTTCCAGATGAGGAAAAATGGCAAAAGAGAGAGAAAAATCTGTGGGCCAAAAATCTATAAACTCAGAAATCTCTAAGTGGCCTGCCACCTAACTTCAGCATTGTGCATTAGGCTCTATTGCTTATTACAAGGTTTTGTTCCTCAAATATCAAAAGTATGTCCATAGTATACCTGAAGATGAGGGGAGAATAATACTTATTGTGTTTTAGTTCAACTTTAAAAATAGTGTTTTAGAAGATATGCTACAAATAAAATTTAAATGTACAAATATTATCAAACTCTTCTTAAGATTTAATGTCTACCGTAGAATAAACTGGAATAATCTGCATGTAACAGAGTCAAATGACATCACCAACGTTTATTAACATGTAGCTCTTAGATCAATTGGAGAAAGTGATACATAATTGAGCCCATTGTAGATCAGAGACCATAAATATAAAGCTAAAGACTCTAAAAACTTGGGAGACATAGCAGTGGGTAAAGAGATTCCTAATGAACATGAAATTCAGACTCTAAGACCTGAACAAAAAACCAGGTGTAGTGGTTCATGCTTTCAAAACCAAGGCTGGAAAGAAAAGACAGCATAGCCAAAGGTAAGCATCAGGTTCCATGAGAGATCATGTACCAAAATAATAATAATAATAATAATAATAATAATAATAATAATGTAGAGTAATAAAGAAAGATGATAAATAATTATTTAGTTATTTCTGGCTCTCATACACACATAAATTCCCACAGAAGTACTCATACTTAAAGTGTATTTAGGTATATTTATATTTATGACACACAGAGAGAAGTGGGGGCAGAAAGACAGGAACAAAGACATACAGAATCACAGAAAAAGGCAGAAAAGAAGAAATCATGAAAGTCCTCAAGGGACTACAAGTAAAGAAATTGTCATTGTTATTCTGGCATTAGCTTCTCTCTCTCTCTCTCTCTCTCTCTCTCTCTCTCTCTCTCTCTCTCTCTCTCTTTCTCTGTCTATCTCTCTCTCTCCCTCCCCTCAAACACATGCACAGTCACACAATTATCACACACACACACACACACACACACATACACACACACACACACACACACACACCACAGAAGGCTGACAAGCCTTATCTTAGTTTTGCTCTTGTCAGTCTGGACCAAGTCTTCTATTCTTTCTCTAGCACCTAGGTTAATATTCAGCTACTTCTAGTCTCCATCCTTATCTAAGTAACTCTGGGTAGATATTTTGTATCATCAATGGCATTCTCTTGAATCCATTTGTAATTAAAACTGTCTACCTGTGATCACAAACTCATTATGTGTGATACAATAGAAATGCATAATGACAATTAGCACCGCTGTTTATTAAAGGGTGACATGTCAGACCTGCTTATTTTAATTTTTGAGTTAATTTTCACAAAATTCCTGCAAGAAAGATTTTTAAATTGCTATTTATCTTCATTTCATTTCATTTGTTCTTCATTATGGCCCGAAAGCCGGGTTCGCAGCACAGAAATCAAAATTAACCTCCCCCCTTCTATGGCAGGCACCTATGGTAGCATCATGATTCAAATGCAGGTGCTGTCTTTTGTGATCTTCCATGTCAAATTTTTAGTAGAGAGTGTGAAGTTTCTAAAGAATGAGATGGATGCTCAGGGTACATTTGAGAGGTGTCTGGGGAATGAAATTGTCTACCGTGTAGACCCAGGAATACTGATTAAATTGGTTGGCTAACTTGAAAGACAGGATGAACTACACAATCTGGCAAGTATGTTAACGAAATGAAGATGGGCTCGTTAAGGCAATGTAATTCTCATTTCCAGAGAAATATTATTCATCAGAGAAAGATTAATAATGATGCTTAAATGTTTGGACATCTTCCTACCTGGGAGATGAGCCTAATCTTCTTCCTAAGCAAAAGAGAAACATCACATAAGGGTTAAATGCTGGGACTATGGGACCTTACACTTCTGACTTTAAATCCTATGTGTTACTTTTCTGAGTAACTATGTTACTATGTTACTAATGAACTTAGTAACATAGACATTAACTTTGCCTTTAAAGCCTGTATCATTAAAGTCATGAATTTGTCAAGGAAATTAAATGAAAAATGTCTCATAGACAAATCTTAGAAGTGTATGTCCTCCTGTCTCAAGAGGCTGAGATAGGACTGACTAAAACTACATCACAGAAAAAGAATGAAACCCTGTCTAGAGCTAAAATATGACAAGGATGGGAAAGTAGCTCAGTGGTAGAGTCCTTGCTAGCATGGACTATTTTGTGTACATTTTCACACAAATTAGTTAATAATTTTGCATCATTCCAGGCTAGAGAAACTATTATTGAAAATACATGCAGAGAACTTGCATGATACTAAGAAGAGAACTGTTCCTTCCCAATGGAGACAGATATTTCAAAGGAAAAAAATAAAGTGGAAAAAGAAAACATAAGGAAAGCAGAAGGAATGTGGCATGTAAGAGCTGAAGAATTTTGGTTGCTGATGGGGAAAATGGGAATGAGAACACAAAGATGAAATCCGAGTAGGTATATGAGACTAGGCACAGGGGCCAAGTACCCTCTGAAAGGCATCCATCTGGACTGTGCATTGTAAAACAGTCGGATACTATTTCAATGCTGCACTAGGAATGCCTTTGTATAGAGGTGAAAGGAAGTCGTTTAAATGCAGCTACTTCCATTTTGTTCCTGAGAGATTAAGTCATGTTTTGAGCCACTGTTTTCACCCTTTCATTGTTTACCTGATTTGAGTATAATTGGGCTTGATTGGAATCATGGGAAGCCACTAATTAAAATGATTAACAATATCAATAACTGCAAAGGGAATAGAAAAGGATGCCTCTTATTTTTAATGAACTGAACACACATTCTTGCTGCCTGAATGAATAGAAGTTAATTGAGGAGTGACACCAGGTGACAAATTTCTGAAATGCCTGTTTTCATGTCCTTAATAAAGGGCACATTTTCTGAAAAGCAATGAGGTATACCCAAATTATAAATCTTAGCAAGGTGTTTTGTTCCCTCTCTCTCTCTCTTTCTGACTGAATTAAAACTAATTTCTAACCTCAGAATGCTGTCAAGGCCCTGGTTATTGAGGCCAACTTCTGCAGGATGCTGTTCTGAGCTCTGGTTATGTTTCAGCTTTGCCAGTGACCTGTAGATTGTTCTGCACTGCTTTTATTTACAAATGTAGTTTCTGCAAATAGGCTTTGAATAGAACAAATTTTAGACAGTGGCAGGACACAGTACCGGTGCCGGGGGGACTGGACAGGGCACACATCCTTCTCACTATTTATGGGGAAAATACTGGTGTGGATTGTTTCCGAAATGTATGGGAAGCCATTTGAATGACGCTTTTCTTCACTGTTCACTCTTTAGTTCGAACTAAGTTTTATCTCTTTACTTCTGGTGTCCAATGGCTAAACTCTCACATGTTCTACATTTGGATTTCTTTTCTGGGGGTGTTTTTAAAAATACTTCCGCTTAACTTTCCTACCTACTAACACTGAATAGACTGAACTTTTTATTAGAGCCCACCCACCCTTGAGATGTTATGTTCTGGAAACCTGAGAAAGCCACGGATTCTTGCATTTTACTTCTGGTTACAACTTAACATTTTTTATTTTCAGATGTGATGTATCTTTCCAATTCTTTTTCATCCCCGATGGACAGATAACTAACATTTACAGAGAATGCCCCTCAACTACATTCACTAAAGCACTCTCCGTGTACTTCCACTATACATGTTCTTTTCTTCTTTTCTCCTCAACTCTGAAAAGGCAGTGAGATAAGACTTTCCAAGGCTACAGGTTCTGCAATTCTGAGAACAGAGATCTGAGACTACTTTCTCTCTCATAATATATAACCACATTGTATAACCACATTGTGATGAACTGCTTTCTTCAAAAGAAAATTGTAAAGTCTTATTTGTTCTTATTTGTATAATTTCTTCACCTGCAGTTATGTATGTGCACCACCTGAGTACCTGATACCCACAGAGGTCAGAGAATGTGTTAAAAACCACTGGCGATGGAATTATGAATGGCTGTAGTAAATTATATTGTTGCCAGAAATCAAACCCAGTCCTCTGTAAGAGCAGCAATTATTCTAAGCCACTGAGCTACCTTTCCTAACCTCCTTATTTCTTACTTTCAAGATGGAAATACATATATCATATACCCAAAAGGACCGCTAAATAGATTTTTAAAATATTCTCATAAAAGCATTCAGAAATTTACCTAATTTTCAACAATTCCTCGATAAATTTCAGCTGACTTACAAGTAAGGCTGTGGAAAGATTGTATTTATCTTCAGATCCCCAGGGCCTAATACGGGGCCTGGCCTGGCCTGGCTTAAACATTTCCCGAGGAACTGTGTCACTGTTTGCGCTGTTTGGAAAGTAAAATTGGCTTTGGCTCTTGATCTTTTCTTTGCGTGCAGTTGGGAAAACAAACCAAATTTTCTAAAAGTGAAATGCTGTTACCACCGTAGATCTGCCCACCCCCACCCCCACATAACTTGGCCTGGCTAGTTATTTATTGTTTCATGATCTGAACATATAAAGGTTTTGGCACTGGAAACACTCAGTCAATATTTGATGGATTGAATTTTCTCTTTCAGACACTGTCTTCTATTATTTCAAAGTAAAGCAGAAGAAAAAAGTCCATTTCTCTGGGCCTTGTTCACTGCATGGTCTCTCAAGTCTCTCTTTGATTTTCTTTTTATCAAAATAATAGTATTTCCTCAGAGGAGTATTTTTAATAACAGCAAAAAAATAAAGAAGTCAGGATTTTTTCAACCAAACCTTCTGTAAAAGCCAAGTTATATAATATAGCAAACCAACAATAGCAACAACAACAACAACAACAAAGACATCGGATATCTCTAGGAACATCAAAAGCAGGAACTCTAGAGGTTTGAGTTCACCTGTAAAACTCCTCTTCCCCATTTCTCACTCCTCCTGATCACTTAGGCAGCTCTGTTAACTGCTAGGAATTCACAAACACCATTATAAATCTACTACTGGAACTCAAGGTCATTCATGCCAAGGCCACTTACCTAAATTCCTTTTTCAAAACTGGGGAATGACGAACAGGAAATGAAAGAAGTGTAAATTCTGTAGATACATATTAATGAATAGCATAATAAAAGTGAATAAATATCTCAAAAAATATAAAATTATATATATATATATATATATATATTGCAAACAAATTGTGTGTGTATATATAAATTCATTTTCAAATGTATCCGAAGGAAAATACTCCATGGAATACAATTAGTTCATTCTAGAAGCCACAAGTTATCAACAAAACCACTCAGTTCTAGGTGAAACTTCAGCTTTGAGTAGTTGGTTAGAATAGTTACAGAAGCCCTCAAAATAAAACAGGTTCCTTAAGTTGCATTTGATTACCTCCCAAAACTAGATTAGACTTATAGCTGGAGACAACACATAATTCAGTTGCATTTTATAATAAAATCAAAGTGGAACTATGCTGGAATCCGTCTCCATGCCAGACAGTTTTCAGAGTCACCGAATGTGCTGTTCAAGTGTCTGGAGAAGAAAAGGCATTAACAGCCTCACCCAGATGTGTGCCCTACAAACTATGAGAGAAGAAATGTATAACCACTTGTGTAATCGCGATACTATTAGAATGGTGACGACAGACAGTCCTTTGAATGGATTTGAGGTGCAGTCCACAGGAAGAAATCCATGCTCGTATTATAAACTTGATCAAAGGTAATTTCTTGTATAAAGTAGCATTCTAAATGTTTTTATCCATAGCCTTAATTAGATAAACTTTGTGTTTGTGTGTGTGTGTGTGTGTGTGTGTGTGTGTGTGTGTGTGTGAATGGTGGTAAATTCGGAGATTTATAACTGCTCAAGGTGTCAATAATAATTGACAGGTAAGTGACAAGATGTTGATTGCATTTCCTACAGCTGAGAGAATATTGAAGAATGGGGAGTGTGGCAGAGAGAAGGTGGGAAGAAGGGCTGCAAAATGCCATATTCTACTTATGACACAGCCATTGCGATCCCAATCTCATGAGAGCTCTAGCAGCTATTTCTCAGCCCTGTGCCTACACAAAAATGGGTCTGGCAAAAGTCATGCATTACCAGATAAGAGGCACAAGGAGCTCTGACGTTTACAGCTGCAACAGTTTTTGTAATAGATTTGGGGGGACAGGTGTTGCTTCAGTAGAGCACCTACTGGTGACCTCTTATGGCTCTAAAATCAGTTTTAGTTCAGTGTTCACACAGGTGAGCCTGATTATGCTAAATAGATACAAAACAAAATTTAAAATTCTTGATCTGGGAAACAAACTGACAGGGAAGAATTGAGACTGATAGAATTTAGGAGGAACAGGAGATAGAGGGAGAGGGCGCCTAAATGCCAAATGTGTAAGAGTGTGTGTGTGTGTGTGTGTGTGTGTGTGTGTGTGTGTACAGATGCATGTACATATGAAATTGCCAAGGAAAAAATTTGATTAAAAAAAGTTAAAGAATGAACTGAAAAATATAAGTATGTCAGCATGGATCTCTTCTAGTGACTTACCTCAATACACAGCTAGGCCAGACAGCAAAGAAAAGTCTATTTCTTTGTAATAAATGGGGCTGACAAGCTTCCCATCTTTCCATTCTTTCTTCAAATCGAAGTTGCAATGACTCGTCGATAAGAAGTCAATGGAATTTAAGCTTTTGTGTCAGTTAATTTAGGAATGGCTTATGTAATAGAGAGAGGTTGGTTGGCTAGTTGTTCATTGGACAAAATAGGGCATATCTTACATACATCTTAATATATATATATATGTATATATATATATATATATGTATATATATATATATATATAAATCTTGCTGTATATGTTAGCTCCTAGTTCTTCAGTAATGCATTTCGTAAGTTTTCTGATAATGATGAGATGCTCTGCTTTGGGAGTGAAACGTTTCAAAGTGTATGCTGACCAAACAGTCAAACTTCTCAAACTTACACACATATTTTACATATTTTGTCCATCTATTCCAGACATCATGCTTAAAATAAACAGCATTAACCTTGAAGGTCAAATGAGACTCAAGCAAAAGATGTGCTAGACCATCATGGTACTAGTGAGACTAGTATTTATGCTCTAAGATGCTCTCTAAAGATCCTAAACCAGCTTAAGTGGTATGTCTTAATAAAATAGATTACCACTTTAAAATTTAAATCAAACACTGAATTTTCGCATTTCTTCAAGGCATTTAAAACAAAAAAAATGAGTATTACTGTATTTTTTTCCCCTGAGGCAAAATAACACTCAATATATTTTATCTCTTTATTTGAAATTCTTTTTCTGGAATTGATAGCTGCAATCAATGTGAGAAATCTGGCCTGTTCTTAATTATCATACCAATAAAAATGGAAAAGGGAATTCTCATGAGGAAATTATATGATGATGTGTAAAAATGAGAAAATATTAAAGTTCAGTGATATACCAGAAGTCAGATGTTCAAGCTGATGTGAGCAGGTAAATAAAATGAATTCAAAGTGAAGTTCATTTACACAGCAGGATTTATTAATTATATCTATTTTAAAATATTGAGATAATTTGCATATATGTTTGAGAAAATGTTTGGAATGCTACCATTAAAAAATATACTATGGATTTAGGCGAAGTACAGGGATACAGCCAGGTTCTGTAAGCAAATGCTAGAAATGATCAAAAATTACAAATGAAAGCAAAAAAAAAAAAACGAGCAGTGAGAATGAATTCTGCACCCGATCATATCCTCCACCTTCTTTTCCCCTTAATTTTATGGAAATATGTATGCCAATTTCAAGGCTTTTCTGAAACACTCAACACATGTCATTCTTGGATATATCCCTTTCTACCTTCTAATGGAATCGTAAGGTAAATATGGCTCAATGAATGACACGCAGAGAATGAAGTGATTGTAGACTCTGCTGTATAGCTCAATGATTATTTTGGGTATAGGTGACTAATTACTACCCATTCATGAGCTCTGTTCTTTGTCTCTCCTCACTAGAGACTATGAAAATGACACAGCTTCTCACCGCTTCCTGGCAGATGAAGGTGCACATGTGATACATTCTTGGTCAGTGAGATATAAAGAGGAGTCAACTGGATCATTGAAAATGCAATTATATTTTGAGGAATGGGAGAGCGTGATCGGGAGTGGTATCACCTTTCTTATTGCCCCAAATTTGAAATGAAGGAAGCCATATAAGGATCATGATTGAAAAATACTCACAAATGACATTGAAGCACAGCTTTATTGTGGCTTGTAAACAAAACTGAAGTATTGTTATTTGTTTAGGAAAAGAATAATTGATTTTCTGTTACAGAGAAAGCAACTATCTGCTATGTCTGTGGGCAGAGCTTCTTTTCCAGTAATTTACTTTAGGCTATGAGTGGGCATTTCTGAGTAACTCGCTCTCCTACCTGACCTTAAAAATCACAAGCCAGCTTGGGCTTCTCAAAGGCTCAAGTCTGAGAATTCAGGGAACGTATTCATTCTCTGTGCCAATTACAGAAAGAAAAAAAAATAAAAGCACTAATTTTAGAACCCTTGCCAAAGCAGCTAAAAGTGGGGCAAATTAAAACTCATTAATATTCAATTGTCTAATTGCTATTCTATTCATCTCACAAACAACACAAGCCCATATACAGGTAATCTATTAAGACAATAAATTATGTATGTGTATTTGTGTATATATGTGTCTGTGTGTGTTTGTGACTGTAGATTTTTCACATTTTCTCTAGCAAGAATAGCCTTCTCTCTGGTAAGCTGTTGGAAATGAAGATCAATATGGACAACACAGAAACCATTTCAGGGAATATCAGAAGCCATCAATTGTCACGTAATTAGAGGATTGCTATTGTAAGTGAACAGCTATATAATCCTGCCTGCTCAAATCACTGTAATCATTTTATTTGTCCTATTCTCCAAAGGAATCTTAAACAAAGCATGCAGTGATTGCTTTGTCATTTCAAATCTGCCTAGTAATTTTCCGGTGTATTAGAAAAGATCCAATGTTGACACTTTTTGAATGGGGATTGGGCCCCTGCCTGATGAAACTGTTCATTTTCAGTCAACATAATTACTCGGCATCCACACATCTGCTCTTTAAACAATACCACACTCTCATTTTTTCTCTGCTAATAATTAACTTAATGCGATAATTCATCTTTATTCAACCTGAAAAAAAATGTCAGTGTTATTTCTACATTGTGAAAACCAGGCTTAGTCAAATGAAATAAGGTGTCTGTCTTGAGCTTATGTTATTCATGGAGCTCAATTAAATGACATTCCAAAACAAGGTAAGATAGATCAAAACCAAGAGCCTGTTTCTGAGACATAATAGCAACATGAATGATACCAAAAGACTACTCCATACTCCACACCAAAAGAGTTATACTATTTACCTAAGTCCTCAAATACTGTTTACTATTATAAGTTCAGACATTATCAAAAGACTCCCAAGACAATTTCCCATGCCCACTCGCCCCCACTCTATTTTTTTTTAATCTATGTTTTTACCATAGTTTCAGTGCTGCTGTATCGTCTATATCTAATTTAAGTTTTTCTTACTGTCTCATGGACTTTCTTCTGTTTTTGTTTCCAATACTTTTGTTAAGTTGGTTAGTTTTGCTTTTTCAGTGGCCAGGTCTTGGGCTGGTCAATAACTTAATCAACTACTCATGGCCTTACACTCCTAATCATCTACCTTTATATCCCAAGGGCTGGGATTACTCAATATGCTTTTCTTAGTCTCCTTTTATAACCCACTCACTAGAATCCTTATATTTCATTCTTTTCTGCAAGGCAAATGACTGGAAGAAATACTTCATTTTTAAAATACAAGCCATATATTCTACATGTCCTAGGATATCTGTTGTTGAATTTCTTCTTCCTTTTTAATATATAGTGCCAGATAATTTGTGGATTCTTCCTTCGCCCTATGCCTCAGTATAGAAGACTTACTGTGTGCTTCACACCTAGAAAGTGGAATCTGTAAACTCAAACTTTAATATATCCCTCAGGGTACTTCTGAGCAAACTATTTTTTTTTTATAAGTTTGCTTCATTTTATTTTATTTTTGTTTTTTTGGTTTTTTTTTGTAATTTTATTAAATTATAAAAAGTTTCCATTTACGCCCCTCCTCCCAACGCCCTCCCACTCCCCCCCCTCCCTCTCCTCCTCCCTCTTCTGAGCAAAGTATTGAATATATACTATGGCTTCATCTTTCTACTTACAGTAAAATGAAAAAGAATACAGCTACTAAAATGTGCTCTAAATTACCTAAGGTTCAGAAAATATTCTATTTCTGAAATTTTGGTATTGGGAGATAACTGTTCTGGATAAAAGGTCAAGGGAGAGACTGGACAAACATCCGCTGGTGCTCTGTGGTCATATCTGTGACTCAGGGTATGCTCACTTATGTAAGTAACTCAGGGATAGATAAGGGATTAAAGAGAAAAGATATGTGGGAAAGACTCATTCGGGTGTTTACATCCCCATGACAAAGTCAGGAGCACTCTAAAGGTTGTGAGAATGTTAAAGCATCAGGAACATTGTCTTCCTAGACTGAAAGGATCATAGGCAGGGCACAAAGAAAAACCTCAAATATCCCTCCTGGCCAAGGCCAGGCTGATAGGATGACTCAGCTGCAAACATAGACTGCCCTTCAGGCAAAAGATACGAGCTTAAACTTACTGTAGCCTCTAGTCTAGAAGTCAGAAGCAGAGCTGAAACACTGGGGATGCTTAAACTCAAAGACAAATGTGGGGACATAGAGGACATATAGCCCCAAGACACACAGGACTTGTACTCTGCTGGAGATTCCACTTTAAGATTCTAAGTTGCCTTCGACTTCTTCCCACCTTCCTTTCCCCTCTGTTACAGTTGGAATGCTTGACTCTGTCACCCTTGTGTCTGGTTACCCATTATTTGTATTTGGATAGCTTCTTTCTAGTCTCAGGGCAATAAATGGAGGGGCAATAAATTTTGCTCAGAACATCCAGAGTGATACTCATATCGATCTGGATAGCTTTGGGTGATGGATCTTCAGATTTTGCAGTTGAAAATATCATAGGAATTTGTTATAGCAGCTAGGACACTAATACACTCAGTGCCACCCTGTCAAAATTGCAGTGCTCTCTCATTCTGTCAGCATCATTCTCCTCCTTTCTGCTTTCCCAAGTGTCTCTGTAATGTAGGTGAAAATTAATATTTTACAGCATAATACTTTTATTGATTATTTGGGAATTTCACATTACATTCCCGATCAGACTCATGGCAAGCTGTATGTGCAGTCTGTGGTGCCAAGGGCCATGGTTGATTCCATGTTCCTATTGTAGCTAGGGGTCATGTTGATGCACCAACACCATGGTATCTATAAATTATTTTTAAAGCAAACACAAGTTGCATAAAATTAAATTTTTATTTTACTATCTAAGTATATCCTTCATTGTTTTAATGTACCCTCCATAAGAACAGCATTTTTTTTCTATTTATGATGAAAGTTTCACAGTTATGTCTCTGGTGGCTCTAATGAGGACACTGGTATATAGCAAGTGATAAAACTGTTGAGTGGGCAAATAATTGTCTCATTTTTTTATATCCTTTGTTTTATATTTGTGGATTTATTTTGTGTGTGTGTTGTGCACCATTCAAGGAAGAATACACTGAGGCTAGAAGATAGCACTGGATTTCGCAGAACTGGATTTAAAGAAGGTTTTGAGCTATGTGTGAGTGCTAGGAGGTAGGAGCCAGACTAGTGTCTGCTGCAAGCACAGTATGTAGTCTTAACTGCTGAGCCATATTTTCTATCTATACTTTCTTTGCATTGAACTCACATATCTATCTAACAGTGCCTCTCTTTATGAGTCCATTTAAAACTTACATAAATGTTCTATTTAATAAGTATCGGGATTTCTGTGTAGGGTTGCCTAAGCAAGATTGTCACAACACATAGGTAAAAGTCATGGCTCGAGACAGAAGAAATCAAATACTGTATCATGATTCTGATTACTAAGGGAATTACAGAATCTCTGGGAATAAATTGAAAAAATTCTAATCTATATGAGAAGGCCTCTAGGGATATTTCCTCATTATAAAAGTTTCCTCTTTCTTTATAACCTATGGATAATGGATATCTTCTATGAAGTTCTCAAACTACCTTTTGATTGTATCAGAGTGGTGAATGAGCATTTGCCATGAAATGAATGTTAGTTTTGTAGTTCATTTCAACCTAAAGCATACTAATTACTCTGTAATAGAAGGGGGTGAGTCTGGATATCTTCTGAAATATTTACCTGATTTTCCAGAGTAAGTGGCCAGTCCAGAGCACAATATTAAATGTGAAATTGAATATTTGGTTTGTAGTTGATAAATATCCATGGGAAAAAAAACATGTATATTTTCCTGGTGTGCAACATTTTTATAAACAACTAAAATATAAAAAAGGGGAAGAGAAAGATTGTTGATGGGTGAGGATGCGAGTCATAGAATTCCTGGCCAACTCCAAAATACACCAATTATATTTTCTTTATTATAAGGGACAAATTCACAAAACAGGAAGAAGAAGTTCAGCCACAGCTGTGTAGCATGGGAACCAGAAAAACAGAGAACCCTGTGCAGGCCAGTGATTTTCTCTGGATACTGAACAGGTCATGCCCTAACCTGGTTCAACCTCTTCAAGATCATTTGCTGACAAAGGTTCCCCATCAAAAGATGAAGGAGGAAAACAAGGAGGAGAAACTTAAAGAGAAGGAAAGAAGGAAAGGGAAAGATATGGAAAGGAGAGGAGAAAAGGAGTAGGATGAGAAAAATGAAGACAACGAGGAATCAGCAGGAGGACAGGGTGAAAGAAGACAAAGGAAGCAGGTGAAAGTTTTAAGATATGCTTTATTTTATGTGTCTGAGTGCTTTGCCTACATGTATGTATGTGCATCAAGTGCCTGCTTGGTACCCACAGAAGTCCAAAGAGGCTAATGAAATGGTTAAAGATGGTTGTGAGCTATGCTGTAGATGTTAGGAACCAAATTCTGGTCCTCTGCAAAAACATTAAGTCCTCTCCCACCTAAATAGAAACACTTTAGAAGGCAGGCAGTTTACTGCATATTTGACTTCAGACATTCTGGATTGGTATTTAAGTCTGCACAGTGATTCCAAGGATGTGAACAAGTCACAGCAGGAAACCAGGCATCGGTTTATCATCAGCAAAATGAGCTTAAGGTGACATGCCTTGCCTTCCCATAGGATTCAAAAGCATAGAGACATTATACTTGTAAGAATTTTAATATATGCCCAATATGTTATTTTCAAGAAGATATTTTATTGATCACCAGCCATGTGTTAATCAATAATTATGATCATTTCAAAATCTCAGAATAGTCTGAGGCCTGCAATATTGACAGTCTGAGCCATTAAACATTCTTTTTGATAAATGAGAACAGATGTGAGGTTTCAAACACTAAAGTATAAAAGGCCTGAGAGTGAAGGTACAACGATATAAAAGATACCTTTCATATTATACAAAAATATTTAATTTTTTCTGTTTGATAATGGAAATTCAATGTCCTAGCCACAGGCAGTGAAGAGATTTTTCTCAGAAGTGTAATAGCAGCAAGTGGTTCTTCCTAACCTGCAGACAGTTTGCATCTTATACTCATTGTCATTCCTGACCAATGAATAACAAGTTTGCGTTCCCATCTGGCCTTCTGTAGCTAAGAATAGCAGTAGCATAAGGTGAAATGTCAGTGGAAAGAAACAGTGGTTCAGGCCATTTCTAAAATCACAGAACCCTACATCCACAGGAACCTAATATCTCAGAAAGTCTTCTCAACCATAAATATCCCATTCCACAAAGTAGTTCAAAAAGATTAAAGCCAGGAAAGTTGTTTTGAATCTTAAATATAATAAATAATTTTCAATGTAAGTTCATCTCTGTCTCCCTGATTTGTTTAAAGAATAGATAAATATAAATAAATAAACATTAAACTCTACTTTGTAAATTAATGCTTCGAAGAAGTATGCTTTACATTCATGTTTTAAAATGGTATCATGATATTTAGAAGTTAGTGGCTACAGCTACAGCAAAGATGACTGAACAATGTTTGGGTCTACAAAATGACAAATGAAATCTTAATGAAGCAACATTGCACAGCCAGAAGCATCACTGACAACATGGGTAATATGTTAACAGTAATCAAAATCATATCAGGTACACTCAGAGTATTGACACAAGGCATGAAAGAAAATCTGACAATGTATTTTTTGATAACAATTTGCCAAAGAAGCTGACATCCTTGTGAAAATCCTAAGTCAGGTGAAGACAAAAGGAAGGGGTGACAACCAAGTACACTTATCACACATGAGTAGTGGAGATGGTGAGGATTTTATTCCTTGTAATGGGAAATATGTTGACCAGAAACCGCTAATTAAAGTAACAGTTTTATATTTCAACATCTCAATATAAAAAGGCTTTTTTAAAAAAAAAATCCACTGCAAAGAAAATCAGGTTCTACTTCATTTAACCTCCCAAAAGCTGACAAGGAGAAATTGCCTCCCTAACTACTTGAATTACAACACGGGGTGTTTACATCCTGGGATGATCAAGTGACCTAAAGGAAAAAGATAGCCTGAGATTCCAAATTTAACATTTAATAGTAAACCAAAATTCAATATTCTATCAAATGGTATTATTGCAGCAAACGTATTTGCTTTCAATTGTGTAGCCTTTCTCTTCCAGTTAGCTAACACTCATAACATACATGCAGAGGCACTAGTGGCTGAGTTGGTATCCAGATTTCTCCTTCCGTAACCTGAAAAGTACCTTCCCACTCCAAACATAGTAGAACATAGGGGTGAAGGCTCCTTGTAGGTACCAGCTTAACCCCTGTATGGTCAATAGGCTGTGGATGCTGTCAAGGACAATAAGATTCTACTGTCAGTTTTCAGAGAGTCACCTTCTATCCTAGCATAAGCCTAGGTTGTTTGTGGAACTAGAGGACACCCTTGGCCAACAATTCAACCCAATGTGACAAGCTATGCCCACCACTGGAGACCCTGCCTGACTATAAAAATTGGGTAGTTCAGACACAGCATCCTTCATTATTAAGAGTCCTCACTAAGATCACCCTCACAGATTGTAGGAAGTTAACACTGTACTAGGTTTCCACATCATGCCCAAAATATTCCCTAATTTCAGCTCTCTATCCCTCTCTCTCTCTTCCTCCATCCCTTTCCCACCACTTTGTCCTTTCTGTTTCTGTATCCATCCACCAATCTATCTACAAAATCTGTTCTATTTCCCTTTCCCTGGGAATTTGTACATACTCCTTAGTCAACTTCGCTTTATGACACCTCATTGGGTCTATGGATTATAGCTTGGTTACCATTTACTTAAAAGCTAATATCCAGTTATAAGCAAATACATACCATATCTGTTTTTCTGGGTTTACCTTACTCAGAATGGTATTTTTTCTAGTTCTATCCATTTGTCTGAGAATATCATGCTGTCAGGTTTTTTTTTATCGGATGAGTAATACTCCATTGTGCAAATGTGCCTTATTTTGCTTATTCATTCATTTGTTGGGAGATATCTAGGTGGCTTCCTGTTTCTGGCTATTATGAATAAAGCTATAATGAATATGATTGATCAAGTATTCTTGTGGTAGTATGAGACATTCTTTAGGTATATGCCCAAGAGTGGTATATAGCCAGATCTTCGGGTAGATTAATTCCCAGTTTTCTGAGAAACTATCATATTGATTTCCACAGTGACTGTACAAGTTTGCACTCCCAACAACAATAGAGGAATCTCCCTTTGCTCAAACCCTTATCAGCATGAACTGTCCCTTGAGTTCTTGATCTGATCCATTTTGATAGGTCTAAGATGGAATCTCAAAGTAGTTTCTATTTGTAATTCACTGATGGTTAAGCGTATTATCCCAGTCATTAGAGATTCTTCTATTGAGAATTCTCAGTTTAGATCTGTGTTACTTTTTAATTGGATTATTTGGTTTGGTGATGTGTAGTTTCTTGAGTTCGTTATAAGTTTTTGATATTAGTCTAGTGGCTTTATATATTAGTCTAATTAATCTGACATGGAGTTCCTAAAATCTTTTTCCATTTTGCAAGCCGCCACTTTGGCCGATTAATGGTTCTTGGCCTCGCAGAAGCTTTTCGATTTCAAGAAGTCCCATTTATGAATTGTGGATATTAGTGATTTTGATATTGATATTCTGTTCATAAAGTTATCTTTGTGACAATGTGCGCAAGACTACTCTCCACTTTCTTTCTTTTAAATCAGGTCCAGTGTGTCAGATTTAATATTGACATCTTTGATATACTTGGACATGTGTTTTATTCAGGTTGATAGATATAGACCTATTTGCATTCTTCTACATACAGATATCAAGTTTGACCAGCACCATTTGATAAACATGCTTTTTTCCCTAGTGGATATTTTTGGCTTCTTTATAAAAAAAATTAAGGTGCCCATAGATGTGCGAATTTATGATAAGTTTGCAATTTGATTTCCCTGATCAGCATGTCTCTTTTTATTCAAATACCATGAAGGTTTTATTACTGTAGCTCTGTAGTACTGCTTGAAATTAAACCTCCAACAGTTCTTTTATTGCTTTTCTTCTGAATACATTGATGACCTCTGAGGGTCATTAAGCTATATTTAAACTTTAGGTAACACATATAGCACCTAAGAACATAATAAGCTCCTGAAAAAGATCAACTTCTGTTGCTATCACTGATACAGAAGATACTAGAAGTTATTTTCTCAATGTACCCTTAAACTATTGCTGCAGAATACACTAATCTATGTGCTCAGAACATTACACTACAAAGCTGACCCTGAATTGGTGAGTCTGTAGTGGGGCCTGAGGTCATGCTTTTCTCACAGGCTTCTAGGTAAGGCTAACACTACTGGGCTAGAAAACACTTTAAGTTGAAAGGAATTAGGGGCCTTTTTTCTCTGCTAGTTCAGATGTTCTTGTTCAGAATTGAGACTCAGGCTGGGCAGGTGACCCTGGGAAGTCAATGTTTAACTAATTTTTAAAGGTATTCTAAGGCATTCTGAAGACCAGGAATATAACTTCAACCAGTTCTATTGAAATTCTCTGGCAATGCAGTTCACTGGAGACAGCCTTATCGAATTATTGGTTCATTGTCATGGCTTCAGGGTAAAATGATTCTGATGTTAAAACACTCCTATCCCCTTCTCTAACAGGTAAATGAGTCAATTTTCCAAACAGGGTAAATAGATAATCCTTCTCAATTCACTAACATAATTTATCCAATATTAAGAAGCCTTAGATGGGCACTCATTTTGCGAGTTAACCTAGGCAGTTTTCTATCATAAATATAAGAGACAATAAAAATTTCATTCAAGGTTGACAGTTTGAGGTAACAGTTTCTTTTTTAATATATTGGTACTCTTCTTCTTTCCATGTTTTCTTGGGTGTTTTATGAACATATCAGTATGAAAATCTTTAAGTTTCAACTCAGTATGGTTTCTACTTAATATGGATTTTAATAATGAATGGTATAAAGGCCAGATTCCGGTGAACAGTTAGTTTTGAGTCAGGCAATGACCAGAAGATACTTGTGTGTGACTGACACCAAACCTTTACTCTGGACTATCTGTTGTAGTAACAAAAGACTCAAATTCTTAAGAATCCCTTAAACCCAGGAAAACCAGCATGATTAGTTACCCTGAAACAATCAGTATATATTTATATATAGCAGAAATGAGGATAATTAAGTATTCTTCATAGCTAAGTATTTCCACTGAACATTCTGAGAGAACAAATGATTGGGCAACACTGCACATCAATAAGGAAAAGTCCTTGAGGCCAAAGATTAAATATAAATCTTGAATTATATATCTGCATCTATTTCCACTATCTATTTCCACCATTGGATGCCTCATTATCTATTGATTAATATGGAGAGAAGAAAACTGACACAGTTTTATAGCAGGAATAATAATGATGAAGTTTCATCTATACTTTCTCTGAGTAAAGCACCTGGGAAGCACCTTACTGATGCGTCTGTATATGCTTTATTGGTTGATGAATAAAGCTGTTTCAGCCAATGACTTAGCAGAGAAGATACCATGTAGCCAATGAAGGAGAAGGACATGCCAGAACCTTAGGGACCTTCCTAGTAAACCACAGTCTCATGGTGATACATGGATTGGCTTAAATGTTTTAATTTAAGATGTAAGAGCTAGCTAGGAATGTGCTATAGTCATTGTCCAAACAATATTGGAATTAAAATAGTTTCTGTGTGATTATTTGGGTCTGGATGGCTGGGAAATGAGTGAGCAGTCTCTGACTGCAAAATGGCATGCCAATATGTGGCAACTATATCCACATAAAACTGGAGATAGCTTAGGAAGGAATTCTAGACACAAAAGAGTAGAGTTGAACATGGTTTCTTGGTAGCAACATTCTTCAGATAGGCTCTATTTGCTGGCTACCAGAAGTGGCACGGCTCTTAAGAAAAGGATTTCTTATTCAACATTAGCAGCAGAAAAACTGTGTGTCTCCTTTAAAAGCCAGATCCTTTGTTCATGCTGGCATAGTGGAATGGCTTTGACTCTTTTGGGCCATCCTGCACTTAAATAGTGTTTGTGAACAATGTGTTCATATTGTTTACTCATGACACAGGCCCACTGTGTCCCTGGAATTGGGGCTGTGAGCATGGCTTGTAGAGGCAGTGAACATACCTCTGCAGTATTGGACAGGGTAGAACAAACAGATAGGACTGTGGAGTTGGTCTTAGCCATGCCCGCTTTTACCATTAAAATAAGGTGCTCCTGGTCAGAAAAGGATTACAAATACACAATAGAAACTCTAAACAAGACAATGTATTTTAAAAATGTACAGAGGCATGGGAGAGAGAGAAAAACAGTATAAACTGTTACAAAAAGAAGGTATTTAAATAGACAGTAAAAGTAATATAAAGAGTACAAACAATCATAGATTAAAGGAGTAAAAATATAAGACAGGTAGAGATGGAATATACACAGAGAGTATGGATTATGTATATTATTGTGCTTTCTTTGAAATTTTTTACTAAGTACACAGGGACATTTCATTGTATGGGCTGCTAAGCTAAACCAACATATATATTTTAAAGATAACTTAACTTTAAATTTTGAGTCTAGGCATATTTTGTTTTATAAAAAGAGGTTCTGCTTTAGTTTCCACAGAGAATGGGAACCTGTGGATTCCTTCCAGGATAATGTGGTTTGATGGAACAAAACCCCCTAAAGGTCTCTGTGAATCCTAAAAATTACTTCGCTCAACAAAGAACAGAAGAATTTTGGAGATAATAATGCCTAAATTTCAAAAATTATTGTTTATAAATGTTTATTTTTATTCAAAGGAGGATATGATATGGAAATCAATACTTTGCATTCATATAAATCTTGGTATACTGATATAAATTTAAAGTCTATTTTGTTACACTGTGTGTGTGTATATATATACATATATATATATATGTATATATACATATATATATGTATTTCAGCCATTGTTTAAGGTATTGCGTTTGTGCAGCTCATGTAAAAATTGTAATGTGTAGTATGAAATACATATTAATAGATAGTCATCTATAATAGTAAAACTGCAGTCAAGTTAGTTAGGTTTTCTATACAGATAGAGATATATTTCAGATGACAAAGTATTCTTCAAACCTTTCAAAGACTTACAGAACATGACATTTAAAATAAGTGCACTTGTAGACTGAAGATGAATGATCTAACATTAGAGAAGAACTTTGAGTGATTGAGTAGTGAGATGTCTCTGTCAATTCTAGAGATTTGCGTGTTACTCACAATAAACTTCCTCTTTACTTAGGTAATGTTGTATCCTTCTGGAATCATTTATGGAGTTGAGGAAAGACAACTATAATTATAAAAGATAAATTACATATAAAACTTTAGATTCACAAAGATAGAATAGATGATAGAATATTTTCTTTAATTTGACAAATGTTATATGTAATTTTACTATGTTAAAGTTAAAACCTTACTTTTTCAATAAGGAGGAAGGAAGAGAAGGAGGAGGAAGAAAGGGGAAAAGGGGAAAGTTGAGGGAATGGGAGAGTTAAGATGGACAGAGAACAAGGAAAGATATTTTGATTGAGGGAGTTATGAAGCAATAGTGAAGAAGGTGCCTGAACTGACCTTTCCCCGTAGTCAGATTGATGACTATCTTAAATGTCACCATAGAATCTTCATCCAGCACGAAATACATATATATATATATATATATATATATATATATATATATATATATAATGTAACTATCCTCATAGTTGACTATGTAACTTAGAAAGGAAGCAATGCTAGCCCCACAACTGTCCCTAACATTCACAGGGCCTATTTTAGTCCTGTGCAGGTTCCTCTGCTATCAGTCCAGAGTCAGTGAGCTTTTACAAGCTCAGCTCATCTGTTTCTGTGGGTTTTTCCATTATGTCTTGACAGCTTTGCTCATATTATTGCTCCTCCCTGGAGGCAAGGGTGGAACAGGAGAAAGAGAGGGAGAAGGAATGAAGATAGCTATGTAAAATGAGGAAAGATTGCATTAGAAAAAAATCTTAATAGAACAAAAGGAAAAGAAGAAAAGCTATTCAGTTTGTGGAGTCTAGGTTTCTCCGTTTGTTACCATGTTCATCCCCCACTGAATGAATCAGATCCCATCATATGATCATGTGTCATCTATTGTGTGCCTGGCAAAACACTGGAATGAATTTCATTATCTCTTTTAATTCTTTCTTGGCAACTTTCTGTCCTGTTCTTTTAAAATTCCTTCAAGATTTTATGCCTTTCAACATGCCAGCTATGGTTCTCAAGTTTCACCTTAGTTGAAAATTCAAATCTCTATGTCATAAATGACACTAAGCAAAACTGTCACATAATCCTTTCCCATGAGAAACACTATCAATTCCTCAACTTCTAGGCTTCCCTCTACATAAAAAGCACTCCAAAACAATCAGAAGTGACTTCATCTTATAAACATCCTGAAATGGGGTATGGCTGGGGCTAATAAACAGAATTGTAAGCCACACAATGTGAGCTCAGTGCTGCAAGTGGACACTATTCTACCTGGCCTAGAGCCATCACTCCTGTCTCTTCTTGTGAGCAGGGGCAGATGGAAAACACCAGGACATGTAGGACTGCCATATGGCAGTCCACAAACATTTAACTCTCAAAATCAAATGCCAAGCTTTGTGATGTAGAGGATCACAAGGAATTTATTGTTTCATACCTTCAAGGGTAATGCCTTCATATTCTCTAAATAGATATACACAAAATATAAGAATCTCCATTTCATCCTCATCCTTCCACATCTGACTTTAATGGTACAAAATCTGAAGATGCTCTCTGTCTGAAAGCTCCTATGAGGGAGCTCTTATGTGTTCTGCCCAAGCACTTCTAACTAGGTATAGGTAATTACTTCATAAAGCATTTCTGGGATTTGATAAAGAAAAAATGTGTGGGAGATAGATAGTAAGTTTAAATTACACTGAGAAGCAGACATATTCCACATTAAATTTAAGAGATGTCTAAGAGAAGCCTAAAAGCTTCCTGGGCAGTAGACCACAAAATGACAGAGTAGCCCATTCATTCACTCACTCAGTATTTTAAACAGGAGGGTCATATTGTCTTTGCCTGAGATTATTTTATACATGAACCATCATTCTCAGCTGAAAATCTTTTGAGAAATAGAATCCGAAATAGCCAAAGACTCGGGAGTAGCAGTCACTGAAGTTACTAACCTATCTTCACCTCAGCTCATCCACTTTGCTTGTTTCTCTTGATAAGGCTAGCTGTATCTTCTTCTAGGGAAACCAAGACTTCCACCTGTTTACTAAACAGCATGCCCTGCCAATCATGCTTACAAAGAAATCTCTTCTCATGCATGCTCAAGACTTCTTTCCATCTTATGATTTTTGACCATTTACCTATTTCTTTAATTTCATATTATTTTACACTAATAATTTTGCATATTAATTGCATATAACTTTTACAATCATAGTGACAAAACACACTTTGTCTTATTTTAATCATTTTAATTGTAATGTGATTGATCTGAATTTTCTGGCTTAGTGTATTATCTGTTTTGGAGGAATTGCCATGTGTACATATATGCCTCTATATCTTAAAGATGGCCAATTGTTTAATAACATTGCTGAAGCCCAATATTTCCTGCAGGCCATTGGCAGGAAATATTTAATACTAATGAATATATTTTAGAGTCATCAATCTAATTCATACATTTCTTTCAAATTAGTATGCCTGATTCTTCCCCTAAAAAAGACTACTTAGAAATCCTGTGCTTAAATATTTTGTTGTAGAGTGTGAAATAGCCAAATACCTTTGCTTAAAGGCTCTCAGAAGATTCAGTTTGGCAGGGTAGTTGGGAGATTAATGACACAGGGGCAGATGGTCAGTATTTTCTTCCTTGCTTTGGTGATAGCTACATTTGAGTACACATAGAATTAACACATCTCTGCTTGCTCCTATTTTAGGAAAAAGCATATCCAATTATTTAATCATCCATGAGCTTGAACTGAATGCCTAGTGTGCACCAAGCAGGCAGTCTTCATGGTACATCTTACTGGTTTTTTTGTATTATTAAACAGAAAATGAGGTCCAATCTGACCAATGACATCTCAGAACAATAATCTGGAATATGAATGAATCTTCATGGAGAAAATGTTGATTATGAATGTTTTTCTTCACCAGTGTCCCTACTACCATAATCTTTTCCTTGTTTTAAAAAAATTATAAACTTGTACAAAAGGATTATTTAATGCCAATTTATTAAATTAGTTCATTGTATATGGCAGTGTCTAGTGTGCAGAGAGCAACAAACAACCTTTTTTTCTTCCTGAAATTTTGTTACAAATCTGACCATAATACCCAATTCTGAAAGTTATTGCAAATATATCTTTGTGCTACTCTCCTAATTAATATGAGAATCTTCACTCTTTTACTCTGGAAACAGAGCTTAAAACACATTTTCCATAGATTATAATATGTAACAGTAAAAAGATACCCAGCACACAGCAGCCAGTCTCGAGAACTGAAACGTTAAACAAATAACAATTCTTATTTCCTCACTTTATATCCTGGACTTGCATTAAGTTCCCAGCTAGTGGTTGAGTCTCTTTCTGAAACTTAAAACGTGTTACCTGACCTTGATCCTGTTTAGCCTCTTTAATTATTTGCATTCTCCTGGGTATAAAAGGAATGGGGTGCAATGTACCCTATTTTTTCTCCTGATGTGGAATTCCCCTATGTATGCTATGACTACTATTAGTTAATAAAGAAGCTACTTTGGCCATATTGCAGCACAGACTAGGAGGACAAGGTGGGAATTCCAAGCAGATAGAGGAGGAAAGAAGGCAAAGTCAGAGAGAAGCCATGTATCTGCCCTAGGAGCCAGACACCTGACACTGGATAGAGCCTTACCAGTAAGCCACAGCAATACACAGATTAATAGAAATGGGTTAGTTTAAGATGTAAGAGCTACCTAGAAATACGCTGAAGCTATTGGCTGACAGTACTACAAGTACTATAGCTCTAGTATGATTATTTTGGGTCTGGGTGACTGGGAAATGAACTAACATCCTCCAGCAACACTCTCCTCCTATATGGTCTTTGGAATCTTGCTGCAAAGGGATTGGCCACCGGGAACAAACACTGCTTAGGTCCTAACCATGTCTGTACACCATTCGAAGTTACTGAACTCCTATGAATGTTATTCAAGCTTTTTCATGCCAAGATTACAGTCCTAGAAACCTATCCTGACTAGTTAGTTCTGTTATTCTCTCCTTTGTAGTGATAGGAGTGGCTGGCTCCCGGCTAGCTTTACCGAAATAATTACACAGAAACTGTATTCATTTAAACATTGCCTGGCCCATTAGCTCTAGCCTCTTGCTGGCTAACTCTCACATATTGATTAACCTATTTCTATTAATGTGTGTAGCACCACGAGGAGGTGGCTTACCCGGAAGATTCTAACCTATCTAACCTATGTCCATCTTTGGTTGGAGCTTCATGGCATCTGCCTGCCTCTCTTTTATTTCTCCCACAATTCTGTTCTGTCTTCCCTACCTACCTATGTTCTGACCTATCAGGCCAAGCAGTTTTCTTTATTTAACCAATGAAAGCAACCGATAGCTAGAAGACCCTCCTACATCACTCCTTTCCCATATGTTCAAGTTACTGATTTGCTGAATCTCTAGGACACACCTAAAACCAATCTTGAACAGCAAGCACTGAATACAAAGTTTTTTTTTATTGGCAGTGCTATTAAGTTGCTTTGACTGAATCTAATCTGTATGTATGAAGGCAGTTCATGGAACCTTCAGTGACTCAACACTGACCCAGGAAGTCCCATGATTAAGGCCAGATGGCAAACTGATCATTAACCTCTTTCTGATATGGGCTTGTTTTTCTCCAAAATGTGCTATTATAATTAATAATCTGTTGTTTGGCATTTTATTAACAAATGCCATCCATTAACTAACATTCTCACTGCTAGATCAATGATAATTATCACAGAGATGACCTCTGGCATTGGAAGATTCTCGGATTAGTTTTGAATGCAGAATGAGAGACAAAGAAAACATAGAAAAAATTATGGCAAGGGAAGCCAATGAATGCAGACCACTGTGACCATGGTTCCCGGGAAGGAAGCTCCATCCCACTCACAGAAAGGTCACAGATACCTCCTCTCAGGGCTCTCATTTAATATCTAGAAAATCAACAGAAGTTAGAGCTGGTGGAAAATTCAACGATGTTCCTATCATCACCATCTAGTAAGTGTTCCTTACTCTTGTCACTGATGAGTGATAGTGTAGCAAATTTTTCTAACTCTAGCTGGGATTCGGTATGTGTTGCCACCATGATATTTACTACCCTTTATTTCAAATTTGCTATTATTTAGTTGACAAAATGAATAATCTGAACCTTACTACTAGTTTAATTTTAGGACTGAGACTTTTTTTAGAAATAACATATTGACATTGTTATATAAATGCGTTGATAATGTGATAAGTTCTTAATCTGCAGCTCAAGGTGAATCTGATCTACAGAGTGAGTTCTAGAATAGACCAGGCATGTACATAGCAACCTAGTCTCAAAAAAGAGAGAAAGTTTTCTTTTTTTGTCAAAGGACACATGTGTATATACAAATATCTTTGTATAATTTAAGATCCCTTAGCTTGAAAATAATGTGCTATAATCTCATCATCACGAGGACTTGATATTGTAACCATTTATGTTGTGTTGCAGCTCTGTGAATGCTGGTAGTGAGTAACTAAAATTGTTACTGATACAGAACCTGGTATGTAGTATATGCTCACTGAAACAAAAAAACATAGGAATGTATTTGATATTCAGTTTTCATACACTAAATAATGTGAAATAACTTTATGCTTCATATCTGCGTTACTGACCTTACTGTTGATGAGTTTGGGGACATTCATGCTCCATGATTATAGTCGTCCAGATACAGACTTCCCAGGCAGTTTGTCACATATTAAAGGTGGAGGGATTTTGAGTCCAAACCAAAAAAGCAAAAAACACAAGGGTCTGCCTCACATCTGAAACAAACAGTTCTCTGAGGGAAATCCTTCAGTTCATAAAGGGAAGAGCCAGAAATGGAGGAGCGGAGCAGTGTTAGGCAGAAGGCTGTGCAGGAGTAGTAGAGCAGGGAGGAGTTGAAGGGACAGCCTCCTCGGGCCTTCCCCTTCTCCATGCTCAGAATCCTCCTGTGACTCTTCCCTGCTCTGTGGTGTAGCTCTGGAATTCTATTCATGCCTATGAACCCTCAGAACTCAGGTACCCTGACATCTCTGTTATTCAACCAATGATTAATAAATAATCCCTGTCTTGAGTATTGACCCAGACTTTAGCTTTTGAGTAGAGTGGCCTTGTTTCTCCTATACAGGTGCCAGCTGATACTGGTACAACTTTGACAGATATTGTGGGAAAATAAAGATATCCAGAAAGTAACGAAGTATATATGAGTCCCTGAGAGAGCTTCTTTATTGGTTGTTCCTAAGGCTAAGAATCTGAGCCTACTCCCACAGCACTAGATGAGTCTGAATGTCTCAGAGATATGCCCAAGAGGAGACAAAGAAATAAGGTAAGACCATCATTTTCTAGCACATGGGACCTACCAGGTATGGAAGAATTCTTTCTTTCTTCCGGGGTTTGGATTTGCTGTTGGCCTGACCTGTTAAATTGTCCACAGTTCCACACCACAATGTATCCATGACCATGGGGACAGTGAAATAAGGTCAGGTAGCAGTCATTGGTTTAAACAACATGAGAAACCTGACATTAATATCAATACAATATTCCTTTTTAAAAAGAGAGAAGCCAGCAAACAACAAAACTTACTTTTTGCTATGGATATTTAGCTGTAATATTCACAATAAAAGGTGGATATTATTCAAAATATGTAATTCAGACATAGTATTGTTGAATTCATCAGAGGTATGGGAAAGGATCCGATAAGATCCTTGATAATGGGATTTTGAAATTCCCAGGGTCTCACTGACCTGTCATTCTGACTCTAATTTTTCAATACAGGAATGCATTGTTCCATGATAGTCTGAAAGCCGCCAGGTTTCATTTCTGAAAACTCTCTAGGAACTGCAAACAGGGCCTCAAATAAGCATGATGCTTTGACCGGGTCAGATCCATCATGCTCCGGGTACTTTGATTAGTTGAAACTTTCATAGCAATGGCTGTCTTTACCACACAAAGTCACAAAACCCTTAGGTGCCTTGACATCTCCTTCATGTAAGCAGTGAACTGGTAGATGCTAAGAGATCCTTATACAGGGAAGCAAGTGCTGATGGGACAGCTCTTGCATTCAGGCAGTCTAGCAGTGGAAAAGAATTCCGGTGGAGAATCAAGAGAGCATCTAATGTTAGAGACTTTGATTCCAGCTCCTAGCAACACTTTGTCACAGTTATAGAGCAGCCACAAAAAAGAATATTTTGAGCCAGGAAAAACTGGAAAGGTAGCTCTGCTCTGTCACTAAACTTGGGTTGTACTCAGGAGATTTTCAATGACTTATAATAAAATGGCTCAGCTTATAGATGGGGCTTACTAGACCTAAAAGGAACTGATTCTCTGAGAGAATGGAATCACACTAATGCATACTAATATATGCTAATGCATGCCCTGTAAATTTGTTGCATAGATCTGACAGAGGGAAGGAAATGCAGGAACAGAAACCTCTATTTCTACTTTTCATGAGCTCTTGGAAGCTAATTTTTGAATTGTTGCTTAAAACAGAAAGTTTGTGTTTAAAGTTTACATTCTCTGAATGTGTCCAAATGCTGTCCTTATTTGGATGCCTGACATCTTACTTTTCCTAATGGTTGTATAGAGTGAATCCTACCTACCAATAAAAGTAAGTTCTATTTCTCTTTCCAGTTGTTATGTTCATAACTTCCTAAGTAACATGGGTTACTGTTATACACAAATCAGTTGGCTCACATTGTTCTGACCTTCTTTTAATTTCTTTAAGATAGACATAATTTACTAAAACTACTCTTGATCTTTTAAATATATAATATAGAGTTCACAAAATGCAAAACTCTTGAATAAAGTCTAAATTACTTTATAATAGTCAATATCCCCTTCTAGAATTCCCTTTGAATTTCTTTACTAGCTAGTAATTAATTTAAGGTAAAATAAATTATAGCAAAAGTTTTTACACAGTAAATTCCCTGAAAGGTAACATCTTCACTTTGAAGAAATAACTTTTGAAAGAACTTTGCTTTTCCTTGTCAGGTTGAGATTTTCAAACAATTCCTTTATCGCCCTCTAAAGCTCAGGAATAGAATAACAGCCCTAGATCTACCATCCAGACAGTATTTTATTCTGTGCCAATAGTTAGAAATAATTTAAAGATGGGACCTCATTCTAGATAGCATGTCCTTAGTCAATAACAAGTTAATTAAGGACAAAGGTTTCCAGGATCAGTGACAAGTGCCCCATCTCTGAGTCATCTTGCAAGACTTTTTTTTGTGATACATTGTCATGATTACACAAATGCATTTGCATGATATCCTTAATTTAGATTTTTTTTTTTGCTCAAAAATCACGTTTTGACGATGCTTATACATTCTGGTTGTTTTAGCTTTTTGAAGACAGAAGGAAGCACAGTACTTAGCACTCTTCATCTCCCTATTCATGAGATCATAACAACCAAGTGACTCTTACTTTCCTACTGTTGTGATAAGATACTAGGGAAAAGACAACTTATAGAAGAAAGCGTTTTTCGTTAGTTGCTGGATACAAGATTAACTAAAAAAAATCAGTAGCCTCCTATACATAAACACCAAACTAAATGGGCTAAGAAAGAAATCAAGGAAACAATAACCTTCACAATAGCCCCAAATAATATAAAATATCTTGTTGTAATTGTTACCAAGCAGATCAATGATCAATGGAATCAACTGGAAGACCCAAACATTTATCCACACATTTATGGACAGCTAATTTAAAAAAAGAAGAAGAAGCCAAATTTATACAATGGAACAACAGAAAGCATCTTCAACAAATGATCCTGGTCTAACTGGATTCTGGCATGTAGAAAAATACAAATAGATCCATACCTATCACCCCATACAAAACTCAGGTTCAAATGCATAAAAGAACTCAACATAAATCCAGTTACACTGACAGAAGAGAAAGAGGGAAGTATCCTTGAACACATTGGTACAACAGACAATTTCCTAAATAAAACACCAATAGTCCAGACACTAAGATCAACAATTAATAAGTGAGACCTCATGAAACTGAAAACTTTTTTTAAAGCAAAGGACACTATCAACAAGAGAAAATGTCAGTGTATAGAATGGAAAAATTTTCAACAACACCGTATCTGTTAGAGGGATGGATTCCAAATATATAAAGAATCCAAGAAACTATACATCAAACAGAATAAAAAACAAATGATCCAATTTTTAAATATAGGCTATAAGCCTAAAGAGAGAATTCTCAGCAGGATCATCTCAAATGGCTGAGAAACACTTAAAGAAATATTCAACATCTTTAGTCATTAAGGAAATGTAAATCAAAATCACTCTGAGATTCTGTCTTATACCTCTCAGAATGGCTAGGACCAAAAACACTAGTGACAGCTCATGCTGAAGAAGATGTGGGACAAGGGGAATATTCTTTCATTGCTTGTGGAAATACAAACTTGTACAACCACTTTGGAAATCAATTTGGCAGTTTACCAAATATTTAGGAATTGATCTACCTCAAGACTCAGAGACACCTCTCATAAGTGTATACCCAAACAACACTCTACCTTATCACAAGGACACCTGCTCAACTATGTTCATAGCCACTTTGTTCATAATAGTCATAAATAGGAAACAATCTAGATATCCCTCAGCTGAAGAATGAACTTTGAAGCATGTGGTACATTTACACAATGGAGTATTATACAGCTTTGAAAAACAATGACATTGTGACATTTCCAGGCTTATGGGTGTTGCTAGAAAAAAATCATCCTGACTGAGGTAACACAGACCAAGAAAAACAAAATGGAATGCATTCACTTATAAGTGGAGATTAGCTGTAATAATAAGCAATAATTAAGTAATAATAAGCAGTATTTATGATATAATTTACAGACCCAGAGAGGCTAGATAACAAGAAAAATTCAAAGGGGGATACTCCTATCTCTCTGGGAAGTGAGAATAGAAGAGATTTCAATAGTATACTGAGGACAGGAGAGGATGGGAACATGGGCCATTGTATTGAAGAGGAGATGGAGGTGGAAAGTCCTTAAAGAGAAGGCTTTAAAAGGGGTAGGTTTTAGGATCAGGTAGAAATCTGATGTAAGGGAATCTCCCAGGAATCTACCAGGATGACCCTAGCTAGGACACCTAGCAATAGTGGATATTTGGTCAAAACTGGACAACATCTGTGATCAGGCAAGACTTTCAGTGGAGGTATTGGGACACCAATACAGCCACAACCTTCAATCTAGACTCTGTATTGCCTATGGGATGTGCTGGGGTAAGAGTACCTATATATTGAGGGAGCAGCCAATCAATGACAGGTCCAGCCTTATACCTAGGCTATGGCAGTAAGTCTACCTCTGACACTTCCTGGAGCATCAGGACTCAGACTGGCTGACCCAGAAACAAAGGATAGAATCAGTCATGACTGGAGAAAAGATGTTAGTTTAATGGTGCCAAATTGTCATCCTAGAGGTTTCATCTAGCAACAATGGAAAGAGAGACAGAGACTGTTTTAGTTATACTTTCTGGTACTGTGAAAAGAGACCATGGTCATGGCAACTCTTACAAAAATGGTGGAGGAGGGTAAAGCATTTAACTGAGTGGCTTAGAGAGTTCAGTGATTCAGTCCACTATCATCATGGTAGGAAATGGCAGCATGCAGGCAGACATAGTACTGGGGAGAGGTAGCAGATATGATAGCTAACATCTTGATCCACAAATAGGGAAGAGAGAGAGAGAGAGAGAGAGAGAGAGAGAGAGAGAGAGAGAGAGAGAGAGAGAATATGAACTAACTGGAAATTACTTAAGTCTTTGGAAACCCCAAGGCAGATCCCCATTCATACACTTACTCAAGCAAGGAGACAACTCCCAATTTTTCCAAAAACTTCCACCAATCGGAAAAGCTTTATTCTAACATATTCAAAAGTTTTGTGAAGCAAAATATTGTGAAGCATGTTCTACACTATAGTGCTCTTTTTATTAGTGACTGTTCAGTCAGTCTAGGACCAAAAAGTAGAAGGACGGTAGTCAAATCTTGGGTAATGTTTACAAGGATCAAATACAGCTTTATTTTCTCTCCTCTTGAGCACTGTAAATCCTGGAGGACAGTGAATAGGATCCAGAATTCTGACCCGTGAGAGAAGGGATACATTTCATTAGAAAATTACATGTTGGACAGTTTCATGATTGAGAAATTTGTTTTATTGTATTCACTTCAGTATGGAAGCTTGTGTATAATGTCAATGTTTACTACCCTTACCAGAGTGCTTTATTATTGTCTGAGATGATATTTTTCTCTCAGATGACTTAATTTTTTTTTGAGAGAGGATCTCATAAAACCAGGAATACCCTTGAATTAGATGTGCTTCTGAGGAGGCCTTTGAATATCTAAACTTCCTGTTTCCACTTTCCACATCCTAGGATTACAAACAGATCCCACCATGTTGGATGAGCATGTGTACAAGGTGCTTTTGATGCATTCAGAGGACAACTTGTGGTAATGGGTTCTCTCTTTCCACCCTGCGGATGGAACATAAGTGGTTGGCATTCCTTTACCTGACCAAGCATCTCTCTGGCCTTAAGATAAAGTTTGAATACAATGAAGGTAATTTACAGCCAACCTATAGCCAACATCAAGTTAAATGGGGAGAAACTCAAAGCAATAAGACTCAAATCAGGAACAAAACAAAGTTGTTCACATTCTCCATATCTATTCAATGTAGTACTTGTGGTTTTAGCTATAGCAATAAGCCAATTGAAAGAGATCAAAAAGATATAAATTGGAAAGGAAGAGGGCAAAGTGTCATTATTTGCAGATGATATAATAGTATACATAAGTGATCCTAAAAATTCCACCAGAGAACGTCTATAACTGATAAACACTGATAAAGTGGATAGATACAAAATTAACTTAAAAAATAAGCTTCCCTCCTATATATACAAATGATAAACAGACTAGAAAAAAATCAAAAGAAACATCTTTCATAATAGCCTCAAATAACATAAAATATCTTGGATTAACTCTATCCAAGCAACTGAAAGACTTACATGATAAAAGTATCTGAAGTAATTTGTAGAAAATATTTGAAGAAAGAAATCGAAGAAAATATCAAAATTCAACCACTGCCACAACTGGGAGCCTTGCCTGGCTGCAAGAGATGACCAGTTGAGACTCCACACCTCCCATTACTAAGAATCTTCATTAGGATCATCTTTATAGTTTTCTGGAAGTTTCCACTGCACTAGGTTCACACACCTTTCTTCAAATGACCCCAAGTCCCACTCACTCCTGCACTCTATTCCTCTACCCTACCCCAACTGGACCGTCCTACTCACATTCCCACCCACCCACAGTCTACCCATAAAACATCTATTATGCTGCCCATTTCCTGGGATATTGATGCATCCCCTATGTTTCTCCTCTTTTCCTTATCTGTCTGATTGTGTGAATTGTAGTTTCCAGTGGTGGGTATGGGGTTATTTCACTAGCATTTTGATAGTTCCTGTGACTTTCCTAGGCTAATGAAATATATATCAACAGCAACTTGCCATGTTCAAGGTGAAGTCTGCTTTCTTGCTTTCTGACACAATGACCGTATTTCGGCTAGAAAACTGCCCTGCTATTTTTTTAAATATTAAAATGAAGATGCCTTAGATGGAAGCCAAATTTACCAACTGGGGCTGTTATAAAACATGTGACTTTGTCAAGCATTTATTACTACCATACAATCAGGCTTTTTGACAAATGGACTAAACACATATTTCTATCAAACCATTTGGAGAAATCTTTTATATTGTCTAACTCTCGATAAACCTGTATGATATGTTTGCTCTGTGGGTGCCTCCTAGGTTTCTATGGATACCTGTCAATGAGAACAGTACAGACTCTGTCTTTGATTTCATTTCTGGAAAGATTATGAATTTCTAGGACCATGTAAATGTATTTTATGAAAGCAATTGAGAAGATATTAAGAAAAACATCTGATTTTCAAGTTGTGTTTTGGATAGTCAGAGTTACAAAACAGAAATTTTGGCTTTACATAAATTGAAAACATACCATTTGTTAGACTATATAGCATTAGTGGACAGAAGACAAAGGCTATGAAAGCATCTGACACTTCACATTGAAGCAAAGTTCCTGTGTGGAAGTAGAAAATAGCATTTGAACAGGGCTGCGATATAATGGAATTTAGTAGAGAATTGACATCAGTGTGGATAATTTTGAATTTATGAAACAAGTGGTAGAATCCTTGGGTGAAAATAATTCATTTGTTTTCTTTAATGATATATATCATTTGAACATATTTAATTTAATTTATATTTAACTGGAGATATTAGAGATCAAACATCATTGAGGATTTGGTCAGTCAATTATCTTACTTTTTTGCGATTATTATTGTTGCTTTTTAAAACTCTGCACAATATCTATAAATCTGCTGTTCCACCGACCTACTAACCCAGAGTTTTCAAATGAGAGGGCAATGTTTCCATACTGATTTTGTCACTATCACAGCAACACACAAAAGATGAGTTCACAAAACTACATCCATGTGAGCAGTGCCATAGGTTGGCATTCTTTGCAAAACCAAAGAGAGGTTTGACATTGTCAATCAAAAGCTCCACTTCTCTCTTACATGGTAGCTAAGATTCCTTTTAAAATACATTTCCTTGTGAATTAATATGTACAATAGCCCTGTTGTGTCTGAAAAATCTACCATCGCTGGCTCTTAGAATTTTTCAACTTCCTCTTCCACATGGATAGCTGAGTGGAGTCATATTATATAGACTAAGCTAAGCTTTGCAAAATCTCTCACTATCTGCGAGCTGTCTAGTTGTAGGTGTTTGTGTTAATTAGCATTGACTTCAAGAAGAAGCTTATCTGCTAAAGCCTGACAATGTCCTGATCTATTGGTGTAGCCACATGACATTAGGAGCTATTTTACACTCCCTGCATATGGGGTAACAAAAGCTTTGCCCAGCCACAAACTCTTCATGATTTTCAAATTTTTTCTTTCATGTTGTTCTCTCTCCTTGCATTTTGTCAAAGTTTTAACACAACAATGAAGGTAAGACTAAAGGGACAACAGTGCTCTGGTTACTACTCACAAGCCTCATAAACATGAAAAAATTCACACCTACCTGTGAAGCTGACCATGGTTTCCAACATTGGACTCACATCTACTAACTAAAGCAAAATATTGGTTAAAATAGTGCAGTTTATTTTTAAATAAACCACCATTTAATCAATTCCCCCATGATTAAAACAGTGAAAGGGCATAGATGGAATATTTAACATTCCTCATCCTAGGCTTGCCTTATAAAGGTGCTTTTAGTTTTATAGAAAAATCAGTTCCCTGTCCCAGGCTTTTTAAAACGATACTGTGGGACTTTCCTTGAAATGCAAATTCAAGTAGATTGCAGTTTCACAGATGAAAGCTTTCTGAGTCTCTAATATCTAGCTAAAGAACTATTCATCTCCATTTCAATGGTTAATTTTTGATTTTGACATATGAAAATCATGTTCGTATTTTTACCCATTCTAGGAGATTAAATACCTAGGTGGTGTATCCATATTACTTAATTTTTACCTTCTGCAAACCTCTCTTTTAAATGCATAAACCATTTTATCATGAAGAACACCTTTGTTTTCAATGCTATGTTATTAAATCTGTATTCCTGCCATGCCTTCTTGTAGATTAGAAAAAAGGAAAAAAGTTAAAGCTAAAAATGCTTTGCTGTCACACGAAGCCCTAAGATCTTTCCTTTTGAATTAATGGAAGTTGATTAAAGTCTGATGGTTTACAAGTATTCATAAAGAGATATTTCTATCCTAGAAGCAAATATGCTTTCTTTCTTCTTTCTTTTTTAAAGAAGACTCATTTTCTTTGTCGTCTTGTTTCTTTGATTTGTTTTATTTTCAGGATTTGGTCAGGGTTTCACACAGCCCATGCTAATCATAGACTGACTCCCTGATTCTTTTGCTTTCACGTTCAAAGTAATAAAACTACAGGTGTCTCTCAAAATGTCTGGCCAAGTGGGATCTTTTTCTGTTCCTTCTGCCCCTTCTCTACATCTCTACCTTGTCACCTCTCTGTCTCTGTGACTATCTGTCTCTTTCATGCACAGCACCGTCTCAAAGACTCCCTCCACACTACAAGAGGCCCTAGTGAGAAAAGGGCTGGATCCATCTTAAGCCCTCGTTAGGATGTCAGGTCCTTAATCTTCTGGGATTCAGACCTGTGAGAAAATGAATTCTTGTCATTTGATTCATTCAACCTGTGGTTCTTCATTGTGGCACTCTATAGTTTCCCTATATCTGCGTTCTACCATGTCCGGTCAACTTCTGATACTGATATTCATGGATTTTTATTGTAGTCCAGCATCTTTTTTTTAACTAAAATAAATAAAAAATCTGTCAGTCTCCCCTAGTTTGCATATACTGCCTCCTAGCAGTTTCAGAACATACTTCTTCTTGTCCTCCTTTACTCCTCCTTGCTTTACTTCTCAGAAAACCTAGACAAGAACCTGAACAGGCTCCTGGGTACTGACTGACAACAGTCCCTGAACTCGAGTGTCCCAGCAAGTTACTTGGTACTAGCAGTTTTCTGCTTCAGGAAGTTTCTTAAATAAATTTTAAAGCTCAGTGTTAGAGTTTTGTTCCCTGGTTAGGTCGTAATTAATTAGAGTCCTGCCACTTATTTTGGTCATATTCCCTAAGGTAATTACTTTCCAGTTTTTCTATTCAGGTTTTCTTTCTTTTCACAAATAACCATCTTTGCTAAAGTGTACATGGCTCCCCAGGGCAACACTGCATGGCCAAGCCACACTCAAGGACTGTGTCTGATGCTTCAAGCTTAGTGTCAGAGGCAAATTTAATGAGCTCATTATCAAGACTAGTCTGTGTCTTGATGGAAGTATTAAATCCAAGGACCATAACAGAATTTCTTTAGACATCACAGACTTTGTTGAATTGTGAACTTAAAAATAACAACTACGGATAAAATATCCCAATAGTACAACTGCTAACTAACCTCAGGTCTATGTGGCCACCACTGCATAGTGTATTGGTATGTGGTCTATGAGACCATCACTGAATAGTGTGCATAGTGTGGTCTAGGTGATTACCAATGCATAGTGTGCTGGTAAGCATTTCGTAGGGTTAGAAACACCAAACTTACCCTGAAAAATAAATATCCTCGTGACTTTTCTTTATATTCTATTAACAATGGGGAAAAACTGCATCCATGCTATTTGTAAAATATTATGTTGTTTCTCACTCATTTCTGTTAAAAGAAATAGTAGGGAATATATCTAACAATTAGTGTCCCATGAGGATGCCATGCAAAGAAATTATTGTGTAATACTCTACATGAACAAGACCCACTGGAGACTCATTCACACAGTTAAAATTTGTCAGAACCACCCCACAGCTGTCAAAATAAGAACATTTTAGCCTGGGGAATGTAAGACTGGATACATTTTCCTGTGTGATTCACTGTAGCCCTCACTCACCTTTGGTCCCCTTGCTTTCCCAGTTAGAAATGTTGTAATAAAAAAAAAACCATTAGGCAAATGTACTTTGTCTTCTAATGTGTCGTCAGTGTCTAGCCTGTTAGTACCAGCCTGTCAACATACCCACTGCCATTTGTCAAATACCGTGCTCTTAGTTATAAAAACCTTATTATTCTTTGTGTAAGTGGAATCAAAGTTCCTGGTTTTTCTCTTCTCACTGTTTAACCTTAGCTTCGATTTGATGTACTTTGGTGTTTTTCTTTCTTAGCCTGGTTAAATTTCTAATTCTGAAGCAGTTTAAAACTACAGTGAAAGACTTAGGGTCATATATTTATTTCTTCACTCCCTTTCTTCTTTCCCGTATCCTTCCTTCTGCCTATCATTTCTTCATCTCCCTCCCTGTCTCAGATGTATTGCTTACCATTTGTCTCAATGAATATTAAATGCACACTTTTTTTTACTGAGAATCTGAGCCTTCTAAAATCTTAAGGTATTGTATTCCATTGATCAAGTCTGGTATATGTGCTTGTGGAGTATGCAGTCACAAATGGGGCACATAGAGCAAACCTCCTTTTCCAAAAGTTAAAGGAACAAGGCAGAAGAGAGGGCAAAATGATTGTAAGAACAAGAGCACCAGATCCAAATAGTGTCTTCTGGGCATGACAGGAGTGCTGCACTCATGAGTTCATAGTAGCTGTATTTGCCTGCATAGGACCTATACAAACACCTAAAAGCAAAAGTTTCCTTGCTGCCTTCTGTAACTGAAGTACTGCAATCAATATATTGGAGACAGGCTCTGTATAACAGTAATATTTATAATAATGAGAGAAAATAAACAAAGCAATCCAAAAATCCATCAGAAGTATAGCAATTAAAGTATAGATTTCTCAGCTGTTGATGAAGTGGGGAAGAAAGGATCAGCTAGACTCACATAGAGTTAGTTATCTTTTAAACCAATGCTATTGCTATGCTTAGTCTAATATCTGTTGATACTACTTTCTCCTTAATAAACAGACCCAGAAAAAAATAGATACTTGTTCCTCTCTAACCCCCAGTTATGATCAAAATGTGTAAGAGAAATCAGGGTAGGGAATAGAGTAATAATAAGCAATATGACCTTTAGTACAAGGTTGAGGTCTTGTTAGACTGATGAAATGAAATAGTTTCACTTTGAATCTGTTACACTTGCATTTTTGTTCAGATGATAATACTGAAGATGCCATACATGGATTTATAAGTTAAAATTATTAGCAGGCTGAAGATGAAATGTTTATACTTATAAGTTCCACTATTAATTTTAAATTGTATAAGGAAGGTCCATTTGTATACAAATGTATGCACACGTGTATACACATACATGACTGTTTAAGTCATTTTTCAGGAGTAGCAGACAATCTCCAAGGCATTTCACTCTAGGTATCTGAGGACCACTTCAGTTTCTTTAGTATAAAATAGGAAGTGACATAGTCCACCATCTTGGCATGACACTGCCTGAAATAATAACTCACATTACCAATTTGCGCTTCCCATTATTCAGTTTTATTGACAAGATGCCACAAAGTAGTCAATGATAAGCTAAAATGATGGTACTTACAGGTGTCAAAAAGGTATCGAAAGATACTACAATGATACCCAGTAAGAAACAATTTACTGAGCACTGGCCATGATCATAACTCTATATAAGGCAAGAGTGCATAGCATATCTCTTGCTCTCAAGAAGCACAGGCTATGAACTTTATCTGTGTATTTGTGTATGGCTGGCAGTGGGGGTGGTGGTCATGACAGCCTTTGCTTTAAGTTGTACTCTCTACCGTGGTATATACCACATTCTGAGAACTTGTAATTTTAGCCATGTAGTCTATAACTACTTGCCCTCTTTTTCCTTCTCTTTCTACTTGTTTGTGGGCACTAACAAGTATGTATATATATGTGGGTTTGCACACCTATGTATCCACATGTGGAAGTCAGAACTTTCAATGCCCTGTGTCTTCCTTGAGAGTTTTCCACACTATTCTTTGAGACACTGTCACTCAGAGGACTTGGAGTTTACCATTAAGGATAGACTGTCTGGGAAGAAAATGCCAAGGATCTGCATGCCCCCTCCTTCTCCCATCAGTGCTGGCATTACAGACTCCTACCAACACAGCTGCTATGTATGCTGGAGTTTCAGTGTAGGTCCTCATGCTTTACAGAAAGCACACTACACAGTGAGCGATCTTCTCCACTCTTTGCCAAGTCTTTAGAGCTTGTGTCTATAACATATTACAATCCCTAAAGAAATAAATACCTCATCGTCCTTGTAAATTGGAGTTTTGCAGTCAAGACATTTAAACTTTGTTCTTGGGTCAACCTGGAGTCTTCAAGAAATCCAAAACAGCCTTTCCTTTTCCAATATCCCTTTGCTCCTTCTACAAAAGATTCTTACTAAAATGCAGACAATTGACATTTTATATTATGTACATATCTGCCTCATTCTGAATTTGGATAAATTCCCTCTGACATGGGTCTAATAAACACTATCTCATATGCATGTGATGAAATAACAACTATGTCTGATTGCTATTAGTATATTGGATGAAAATCTATGTTGTATTGCTCTTCCTTGGTCTCATTTGGTGGCAATATAAAACATTTATTGGAAGACATTAAAGGAGAGCATGCCTTTATTAGATGTGCCACCAGACATTTGTCAGCAGGGAGGCTGTTCTCAGTTATTGCACCACAACACCATCATCAGCTCATGCCGTTAAACATTATAGATAAATTCTGCAACATTAACTTTTGTGGCAGAGCAAATAAATGTTAGCAAGTAATACAATTGTTCCACTGTGTGTGTGTGCTTTTCTTTTAATTATCAAATGTCCCTGCTTGCTCCATTTATAACCATTCAATTACTTCTCACTGACTAGTATACAAAATCCTTGTCATATCAAAGGTTTTGTTCAAGACCTGATCCTCTGTCTCTAAATTCCTCGCCCTGAACTTCTTTATCTCCTATAGAATTACATGTGTATTCTCTAACTCTGAAACTCAAATTTTGATGCACTGTTTTTTATTTCAATCTTATTCTTCAAAGCCACTTCCGAGCCTCCTGCATTTATATACTTTGCCGTTTTGGCCCAAATCGCCCTCCTAAGTTTTGTAAAACTTCAAGATCTAACATATCACTCAAGTTTCAGCTTAAATTCATCTTTAGTAAAGCTTTCTTTCACCCCTTCAAAATCAAAGGCTCTTTGCTAGCATCATTAATGTCTTAAATGTTTATCTCATACTCATAGTGATTAACAAACTACCTGATGTTACTGGTCACATTTCTTATCTTGCTCTTGAGTCTTTGAATTTTTCTTATCCCTGGAACCTACTGTCTAGGATATGAGGATGGTAATCAAAAAAACAACTATTTACCCAAACCTGAAAAGGCAAGAATAGAGGAAATTAGGCTACAGTTCTGTCTCAAGGTACAACAGAATTTCTATGGAAAATCTGACCCTGTAATTAGTTCACTGCTTTCTTCTAGAGCTAGACAAGACCTATTGTTTGGGCTTTCAATCTAATAAATTTTTCTATGACAAATGGAAATGAATCTCATAAGAAAAATTATCCAGAAATTCAGTTTTGATTTTCTTCATATTTTCACGAACTGACTATCTCAGGACAGCTTCCTGAAAACCAAGAATGAAAAAAAAATGTACTGTATCTATTTGCCTTTTTCTCCCCCTCTGATGCTCTTTGATCATTGCAAACAATCTTTTTGCACTGATCATTCAGATATTTTTTGCAGTACTGTGTAGAAGCCTTAGGCAGTGCCCTCTTAGAAGACCCTAGGCTTAGATTGGGACATAGCCTTAAAAATTCCTCAACTGCAAAGCAAGTTCCAAGATTAAAGCTGAATTTCTTAGTAAGAGGAATAGTCTCGGAACAGAAAGATAGGAAATAAGTGGTGCATTTTAGGTGACTTCAGAGCTTTATCTCCCTGTCTTGCAAAATCAAAGAATGCAGAAGAGTTTGTCTGCAGAACTATCTGTAAAAGTACTGGAGCTCTGAATCTTATTTATATTCATGATACCTGTGGCTTATGTAATTCTATCATTACCTATTCTGTTGACTTACGAAAAAGGTGCTGGAAACAAATATGAGCCTTTGTTTTTTGTTTTTAAGTTTCTGATTTACTTTAGGATATATTCCTCAACTGTGCTGGCTAAAGCTAAATTCTAAATATTCTCTCCATTTTTTCCCTTCTTGATGTCATTTATGAGTAATGACAGATTTCTTCATCTTATATTTGTTTTAATTTTAGCACTTTTATATTTTTATAAAAAAGAAAATTCCAAAGAAAATACAAAGAGTATTCACATGTGCCATACTCAGATTCCCATATTATTGATTGTACTTTGTATGGTGTATTGTTTAATGTGTATTTATTTAAAATTCAAGTTCAAACTTTATTCAGGGGCATTTGCTTTTCTCTGCATTCTTTCTTATTATAAGAACAGGCCAGGGATACTGCATAACATTCAGTTGTCATGTCTCTTTGTGCTTCTCTTGACTTTAACATGTCCTATTTCTGCCCTTTAATTGTCATTATTTATGACATGGATGCTGTCTACTTGGGAAATAGTCTTCTAGATTCTGCACAATGTGCCACACATGGAACTTGTATTGCATTGATTTCTCACGAATAGAGAAGGGACATATGTTTCAAGAGTAAGAATGCAGAAGCATGGCTTCTGATAGCTCAGCTGAGGTCCTGTGAGTGATTCCTGTGCTCATCCATTTTCCTTTCCCCCATTTAAAAGAAGATCACTAAGTACAGTCAACAACCAAAGGAATGATAATTTATGCTTCATCTCCATCTCTGTGAGAGCAGAAAATCAAAACAGAAAAAAAAAATCTAAAGCAGGATTTGCACATAAATTGCCTTTTCTCCACTGAATAGTTTCAGTTTCCATTCATGGATATTTATCTTATATCTTTCATTGTCATGCAATCCCAACACCTTTGTTTCATTGCTCCCTTGTGCCAGCTTTGGTCACTAGGAGCACATTCACTTGAGCATGCACTCCTTTCACATCCCTGCGGATTCTTTGGTTTATCATATGTGCATTTGTCTGTTTAGTTATTATTTCATGGTACTGCAAAGTGATACAGGCTTAGATTATATATGTTGTGGCTTATCCTCAAATTATTTTTCTGGAGAGCCTTGTTCCCTTTTACTGAAGGATGGCATTAGAAAGCAAATCTGGGATCTTATATCTGTTTATTTCCACTGGGTAGAGCTAGAAAAATTGGAACAGAACATTGATCCAACCACTTAAATGAAGCTAAATATGTGAGGTAGTTACAATAGTCAAAGAACGCTAATATATTAGGAACATAGGAAGTGGAATATATCAATTAATATAAAATGTATACAAAGAATATAAATGTGTATAATTACAATATATATTATATTTTATTTTAATAATATGAAAATAAATGTAGAGGAAAGTGAGTGTCTTAATGATGAGTTAAAGAATCACAGGACTGAACTCCCACAATTAAGAACAAGACAAAAGGAGAATAAACACAGCATACACTAACAATCAGGACTCTCAAAAATTTACAAATCTAGATGCCCATGACAAAAATAGATTTAATGACAGGTATCTAATCTATACAGAGGTTCTTTCCAATCCTTCCTCTAGACGTTCTTAGTCACTATGAAAAAAAATACTTAATTCTAAATAAACAAAAGCCTATAAGCAAAGACTGGAAGATCATTGGCAAGTTTGCAATGAAGAATGGCTCTCAGGACCCAGCAATGAAAGTAGCTCTCAAAGCAGCCTTCAGATATAGTACTCCTTATGGTAGTCTTACTATCTTACCTCACAGGATGTTCCCAGCATAGGTTCCATCAAATACTATTAACCATTTGCTTTATGCATTTGTGAGCAAAAGTGAGGTCTGGGGGCACAAGGCTTTACCTTAATTGTTTTGATCATCAACACCAAGCTTTGTTTGCAGTGGTATGGAACATTTCATTACATATATTAAATAAATAGTAAAGAAAAGAAGAACAAAATAGGAATAGTAGGCAAAGAGCATATCAAAATATTTAAAACTCAATTATACAAATAAAATCCCCTTCAGCAAGAAATTAATGCCCACCCCAGTTGATTAAAAAGTGGGGTCATTGGTATCTTGATTTTACCAATGTTTTTAAAAAGTTCATTGCTTTAGTCATAGGAAAATTAGTGACCTCTCTACAACAACTAAACACTATGATGAAAATAAGTTACATTAAACATTTCATTAATTCAACTTTTCCACAATCACTCTAATGACTATCTCACTAGTGTCTTACAGAATCATTTTTCATCATTGAAGTTAAGGAATTATCTTATTAACTTCTCAGTTAGACTCTAATTTCTCTTTGATGTATCTAGAATATATTTGGTTGGGACTGGGATGATGGTTTAGTGGGTAAACTGCTTCTCACAAAGCTCAAGAAACTGAGTTCAGATTCCCAAAACCCTTTGAAAGGCTGGAAACAATAGCATCGGTATCTAAATACAATCCAAGAATGCCCCTGTGAAGACAAGGGAGTCAGAGAAAGGAAAATCATCTCTTCTGAACTTGTGGTCCAGCTAACCTGGTGGTATTCAGCAGTGAACAAGAGAAAACCTGTCACGAAGTAAAAGTGAGAACCAGAATGCAAATTGTTCTAGACTGACTCTACTGCAGCGCTAAAAAGATCTTGACAGAAAAAAAGCTTGGAGGAAGAAAGTGTTTACTTCTCCTTATAGCTCCTGGTCACAACCCATCATTGGGGAAAGTATGACCACGGGCCAATCAGATCTACAAGGTTCTTCAGTTCGGGGTTCCTTTTTCCAGGTGATTTCAGGTTTCCTCAATTGGATAATAAAAAATTATCAGCACACATAAATAAATAACTGCACACATGAACCCACACGCAGAAATATATTTAAATGAATTATTATTTTCTTCTGACAGTTTCCCATAGTTGGTCTTGATGATGAAAAGGACTACAGGGCATATACTCTGATTTGTCTTCTAACCAAAAAGTGTCCGTACTTGGTTTTCCAAATAATGAGAATGCATGTCATGTCTAAATCACTGGGTGTCTATAACTGTTCATATAATGAGATGAATATTGAATGAAATAAGAATTTTGACACATCCTTTCAGACAAGATGAAAACAAATAACATCCAAAGTTCTTTATTGGAGAAAAGTAGTCTGGATACAATCAATTAGGCTGTCAGTTTTGCAAGTTGAATGTAATGTGTTTTATAACAGTTCATTTAATTTTTATACAATGTAATGGAAAATTAATGAGGAGATGGAGTACGTAAACTCTATATCCCTTTCTTCTTTGCTTTTCATTTTTACTCTTTTGTTGATGCCTTCACTCCTCTTAACCTCTCTCACCCATCTCTGTCTTCATCTTTCTTTTCTCTATCTTTTTATTGAAGGATTCTCTTTATTTTATGTAGTCAGATAATATACTTAAAAGAAAACTTTTCAAGTATACCCATTATCATAAACTTCCAGGTTAATAGCACTAAAAAGTACATCATTTAACAAGAGGTCTTTTTCTAAGTCATCTCTGAAAAATTCAAATTAAATGAGTTATAATCCACATTTGACAGAATATAAATTTGAATAATATTGAGGTTCCTTCTCACTCTTTAATTGGAAGTTTGCAAGCAACATTTACTTACAGAGAATAGAAATTTCCATTGTCTACCTTCTCCAACTGCATTTTATCGCTTCCAAGCATATACATAGAGAAGTTTTTCTCTTAATAAAAGAAATATTTCTAAGGCAACCAAACTAAAGGGAGGAAACAATGCACACAGATTCTATCACAGGATTGGTACCATTAGATTCAAGAATCAGGTAATACTACTTTTAACTATCTCAGTTAAGAAAGAGAATTGCTGAGAGAAGGAGATAGCAAACTAAGGTATAAAGAGATTAGAGAGGTAGAATACTGGTATACTGGGAAAGGCATAATCAGAAAGAGACATTTGAGATATGGAGAAAAACAGGGATGAATTGTTGGTAATCCAAAATAATAAGTATAAAAAGCTATGTGGGACCCTATGATCTCACAACCCAACTTAAAATATATGTAATTGGAGACAAAAGAACACATGTGAAATGGGTGTAAAAGAAGAAATATTCAGGGTTTACTAGGGATGTATAAAAAAAGCCTTATGGAAGTGAGGGAGCAGAGAAAAATTTATAGTTTAATAAAATCAATTTTAAAAAGCCTATGGAAAGCCACTAGTTAGGAACTGTATCTGAAATTACATCTTGAAAGAAAAAAAAAGAGCAAACTTTCCATGAGTGAATGTAAGTTCAGGAAGACATGAACTATTAAATAAAAAGTGCTGAATAAGGCATGGAATATTTCATTAAGGGTTGTTAATCAAGAAGACCCCACAGATTGTCAGATCAACACAGGTAATTGCTTCATCACCCAGCACAGTTTAGTGTTGGAGACAACAAACACTTCGGTTGAAGAAAGAGAAAACTCAGTTTCCAACTGACCAAGAGATTCTCTCCATGATGACTAGCTCTCATATTACCAGATGTGCTCTGCAAGCCGCTTGATAAATAAGCACGCCAATGGTCTTATTCAGCACTGGACTCTGCAAGCTGCTATACCTAATTTCCAGACAAGATGTTCCCACTCAGGCAATAATGGCAAAACTATTATGGGGTAACTAACTTATTTCTTTCTATATTAGAGGCCTCCTCTGTAAAATGGAACTTCCTCACTGGGATTATAATTCTGGACAAAAGTTCATAGCTATGGAAATACACTTATAACCATTAAGGAAATAGAAGCAGTCATTAAAATTTCCCAACGAAATAAAGCCGGCGGCTAGATGGCCGTAGAGCAGAATTCTACCATATTTTAAAAAAAGAACTAATACTAATAATTCTTAAATTATTCCAGGTAATAGAAACAGAAGGAACATTACCAAATTCATTATATGAGGCCTGATATACAATCCATACAAAGATTCAACAAAGAAAGAGAATTACAGGCCAATTTCCATCATGAATACTGATGCAAAAATACTCAATAAAATACTCACAAACTTAATACAAACACACCAAAAAAGTCATTCATTATGATCAAGTAGGCTGAATAAAAATCCAACTTTGATATCATTCCACTGTTTCACAATCTTGGAATTGGTTATTCAAACTCTAAGAAAGGGTATAAGGAAAGTGTGGCAATATACACTTTAGAGTTCAACTCAGTGATTAAAAAAAATCTTGAATTTTGCATGCAAATGGATGGAAATAGAAAACATTATCCTGAGTGAGGTAACCCAGACCCAAAAAAATGAGTATGGTATGTACTCGCTCATTAGTGGACTCTAGCCATAAACAAAGAACATTAAGCTTATAGTTTGCAAGCCTAGAGAAATCAAATAACAAGGTGAACCCAAAGAAAAACATACATAGATCCTCCTGGATATTGGAAGCAGACAAGACCACCAGGCAAAAGTTGGGACCATAGGGTTGGGAGTAGGGATGGGGATGGGTGTGGGGGGGAGGGGAGAGGGGGAGAGAGAAGGGAGAAAGGAAAGACTGGAGAGAGCTTGGGGGAGTGGGAGGGTGGAGATGGAGGAAGGGTGGGTATAGGAGCAGGGAAGAAGATATCTACATTAAGGGAGCCATTTTAGGATTGGCAAGAAACTTGGCTCTAGAGAGGATCCCAGATGTCCACGGGGATGTCCCCAGCTAGGTCCTTGGGCAGCAGAGTAGAGGGTGCCTGAACTGGCCTTGTCCCACTATCACATTGATGTTTATCCTCGAATATCACCATAGCATCTTCGTCTGGTTACAGATGGAGATAGAGACAGAGACCCTCATCAGAGCAACAGACTAAGCTCCCAAAATCTAGTTGAAGAGCAGGAGGGAGAAGATGAGCAAGGAAGTCAGGATGGTGAGGGGTTGGTCCACTCACTGAGCCGGTTTGCCTATTCTAATGACAGCTCACCAAATCCAGCTGGACCAGGACTGAATGAGCATGCTATCCAACCGAACTCCCTGAATTTGGCTGACAAGGGGGCGGACTGAGAAGCTATTGGTAAAGGCACTGGGACTTGTTTATACTGCAGGTACTGACTTTTGGGGACCCTAGTCTATTTGGATGCAAAGGTTCCTAGGCTTGGATGTAGTGGGGGAGGGCCTTGGACTTCACATAGGGCAGGGTTCCCTGTCCTCTCTTAAGGAGGGAGGAGGTTGAGTGGGGGAGCAGGAGAGAAATGACTGAAGGGGAGGAAGTGTAAATTTTTGAATGGAAAAAAAATAAATAAAAAAAATTAAAAAAAGAAAGGGTAATCCCAAGTGTGTATGTCTTTGAACAATAGTGGTTTGATAGACAGGATTTGATTTACAGCAGACATTCAATCACTATAATTTTCGTCCTGTGTGGCTATGCAGTCACATTAAGTAAAGATGAATTAGGTACAAAGGTAAATAAATAGAAAACATCCATTACTGTAAGTGTTCTATGAACTTATTCCTTAGGAGTTTTCTTGAGCAAAGATACAAGCATCTTTTTTTTTGTATACATTATTGTTTTGTTTTTCTTTGTTTATTTTGTTTCATTTTTTCAAGACAGGGTTTCTCTGTAGCTTTGGAGCCAGTCCTAGAACTAATTCTTGTAGACCAGTCTGGCCTCAAACTCACTGATATCTGCCTGCCTCTGCCTCCTGAGTGCTGGGATTAAAGGCATGTGCCACCACTGCCTGGCTTACTTTATTGCTTTTACTCCACAGTTTTGCTCTAAATAAAATAAATCTTTCTATAACTACTTCATTTAATGGTTTTAATGTTTTGAGGTATACCTAAATAAATGTAGCTTCCTTTATCTTCTGGCCTTGATAAATTTTTAATTTTATTCTCAATTCTAAGTAAGTTTATGAACTTTCCCAACTCTAGAAGTAATTATGTTTTTTAAAAAGTCTCATTTTAATATTCATTTTAATTTCCTGTAGGAAGAAGTTACAAACAGGCTAGTAAGCACTCTGATCTCCATTACAGTTTCAAGGAGCAGCATTAGAGCAAAGAAATTCCTGTTACTTCCTTTCTTTGGCCTATTCTTCTTGCACTGACACTTTAGATCTCTGTAAAGCCAGGGTGAGAAATGAGTAGATGAGAGAATAAGAAAGTAGAGTGGTTTGATTCTGTATAATTCATGTCCCTTAGCTTTGGATTTCCCTTTATCAGGCCTTCTGTTATGATAGACATGGATATTCCCAATGTGTGATATGCTAGTCTCTATGACAGGGTGTCATTTACTAAATGACCACTCAGCCTGGTTCTTTCACTATTTGATCACTAAGGCCTACTAGACATCTTCTAAGCATTGGGTCTCTCATCCTGGAAGGTACCATTCAAAGTCACATGATATTGGTTGTGACTGTCTTCCAAAGCATCATGAATCTTTGGTGTACCAAGTGAAGGCACTTGAGCATCTGTACTCTCTGTCTATGCTCTCTATGTCAAGAACTTCTAGGCAGTCACCTACATCCAGATTCTCCAGAGAACAAGGGACCAGATTATGTTCATGTGCATGTACACCACAAGCACCTGGAGTCATTTTTTAAGGTTTAAGTGTTCTTAAATTCCATTTTATTGTACTTCAAGTTTCTGCTTCTTATCAGTTTCAGGCTAAGCAACAGAGTCCACTATGCCAGCCTAGCAAATATCCGAGGGTCATTTCAAAATATTTTTAGAAACTACAGTGTCCTTGAATGTGTTATCTTCTTTGCAAATCCAGAGATTAGGAAAATAGAACAAGAGTCTAGATAGACAGACCGAAGACTCACTATCATAATGACAAGTTCCCACCCACAAGTCATTTTTGCCTGCTATTTAATAGAGTAAACATTTAAGGCACCATTTAGATGACCTTTAATCAAGTTCCAGAAAGTTTCTTGGCTGCTCTAATACTATGCTCTGAAGCTAGAACCCAAACAGACAACAGAAATGATTTAATTTTCTTTACTATCACATGCAGAAGAGACTATTATTTATGGACTCTGTGTAAAGATTTTGATAATTATTATATCCTTCTACCCTCTAATAAATAATGGGTTGTTGGGAGATTCAGGATTCACAGTGAATATTGCAAGTTGGTCAAACTCATCTTTTTTATTTTCTGACTTAGACTGGGTCCCTACGCAACCCAGAGAGCAAAACATCCTTTATACTCTGAGCGTAACTTCTTCACTATCATCCTCATTACAGCTAAAGGAGATCTAATTTATTCTCTATTTCTTCCACAAGATAAAGTGTGATTTACACAGAGTTTAAAAAGAGACAATTAATGGTTCAATTAAAATATCATTTCAGTACGTGGAGGTACCAAATTGGTTTTTCTCAAAGTAGGATTGATCATTAGCATACAAAAATAAACCAAGAGTGCAAGTGCATAGTTAGTAGCAATGTATTCTCATCATGGAGGTCTACGGGTAGAGCCCAGTTAACTGTATAATTTAAACTTCATCTGTTTTTTATGCAGATGCTCTAAAGGCCACCATTTAAGAAATATTTCCAACATAAATCAATGTTGTCAAAAGGTTAGTACAAATTATTAAGATACAATTAAGATGATGTTATATGGTTAAATGTCTGTTACAATCTGTGCTTTCTAACGTATTTGTTTTCTCTGTCAGATATTTACACCTTTGTAAGGAATCAGGGACATGAGAAATAAAACTACAAGTGACCAGAAAAAGGATAAATATATCTGGATGATGGAGATGAGTCAAAAAGTATGCTGCTAAGAGTCAATAAATAAGAATCACAAAACAAGCTAATAGTTGCTGTCCTGGTGATAGAGGTCTGAAGTCACTTCAGCCCGAAGCAAAGACCCTGAGTTTGTCATCTCAAGGACTGAGGGTAGATACATTGCTAGCTAGAGTCTAATGATGAGGTAGATACCCAACATATGGCAAACCAGAGCTGACCTCTTGGTCTTATCTTGGCTCTCCTTTTGCCTTCACTGATCCAGACGAGTACATCTCCAGGATCAACCAGCTTTAATCTACCCAGCAAACCACAGCCAGAGTGAACTGCAAAGAATCTGTCTGGGTATGGGGCCACTACTACCCTCCTGTTCCAGGTGTTTCTCATTGCACACAGGATAAAGTCTGGTCTCTGCAATGAGAGTGCCTGAAATAGAATCATTGTGTTGAATTCAGTCTTTTAGTCACAGTGCACAGTAATAAGCACATAGTTCAGTTTTTTTCATGTTGAAGTCTTCCCATCAATAAAACATAGTTCATTGTCATTGATGATACAACATTCACTGGCACTACGAGACAACACCACCTGGACATGTCAGTAAAAATCTTGAATATTCATGTTTCCTATTTTGGTCAGCAAGATTAAATGAGTCTGTGTTCATGGTGAAAAATATATTTAATGAAAGGTATGATAGAGACAACAATAGGTATGAAGAAAAGTAATTTTTTCTAAATTATTTTTTTATGTCCCATACCAAATGACTGCTGACGTGAGAAAGGATCTACTTCAAGAGGATAACAGACATTGAAGAGGTTCCTTATGGATTTGTTAGCCATTTGGGCAAGAAATTGCTCTTGCCTGGACTGCTGGCTGTTATGCTGTGTGAACCGGACATTTAGGATCAACATAAAATGACTGCTGAAGTTGCTTAAAGGTGAGACAATCCTTTGGGGTTCCTGCTTCACGAAAGTCTGTGAGACACTTTGCAGGACACAGAAAAAAGTGACTGACAACTGCCAATATAGGCAGAACTGTCTTTGAAATTTCCCACTTTATGGAAAAACTGCTAGATACTATGGGCCTATAGGATAAAGATGGATGCACCAATGGTACAGAAGAACTTTGGGTGACTGTCCAGGTAACAAGATATCTGTCAGTTCTAAAGTTTTGGAAGCTGCTTGCAATGCACTTCCTGTTTACTTAGGTAATATTATATCTTTCTGGAATCTTTAATGGAGTTAAAAAATTTATAGTTTTAGTTATACGTTTCTTTAGTTATGATAAAAGACAAAATAGATAAAAATATTGTAATCATTATTGTTGCTTGATACTTGTTTTTTTACATGTAATTTTACTACATTAAAATTAAAACCTTCCTTTTTATTTAAACAGAAAAAGAGAGGTGATGTGGGATTCCCCTTTGTATGCTGTGAATATCATTAGCTAATGAAGAAACATCCTTGGCCTGTTGATAGGGCAGAGTAGAGTTAGGCAGGAAAAACTACACTGAATGCTGGGAGAAAAGAGGCAGAGTAAGAGGAAAAGCCATGTAGCCCCACTGGAGACAGATGCTAGAACTTTACCTGATAAGTCACAGCCACATGGCGATACATAGACACTTGAAATGGGTTAAATTAAGATGTAAAAGTTATCCAATAAGAAGATAGAGCTAATGGGCCAAACAGTATTGGAAATAATATGGTTTCTGTGTAATTATTTCAGGAGCCTGGGCGGCCAGGAAATGAACAAGCAGCCTCCTACAACAAGTCTATGCACAGGGCATGGATGAAATAGCATTGGGACAAGAGTGCAATCTCATTGTTGCCACTCTGGCTTTATTTCTCTTATCATCCCTATGAAATTACTCATGATTTAAATTTTGTTTGCTCATGTATTTTCAGGCTTTATAATCACTATTTTTCATTCATACTGTCTCCTTACTGATACAAAGTGTGGTGAAATGTGGTTCGTTTCCCAATCCCTACCTTAGATGTCTCCTCTCTCTACCCTTTCTGGATTGCATGCCAGTCAGACTTCCCTCTTATCTTTTGTCTAGAACTATAACAAGCTGAGGGCTATGCTTTATAACCCATTCTTTCTGCTTTCTGTCACTCTCATAGTGTTTTATGAACACGTGGGGCCAACTCATGCCATTGACTATGGCTCCTCTAAAATGATTTCATATGCTCCTACAAATTTACTCAATAATTTTCATTAAATCCACTCACAAAATACCTTTTGTATATTTATTTCAAAGAAAACTTGATATAACTCATTAAATATTAAATACATATTATTAATAATGAAAGTGACATTATATATACAATAACAATAGGAACCCTTATCCAGATACCAGCTGACTCATCCATCCATACTAGAAGCCTTGTGGGAAATTCTGTAACTAAATATGAATGTCTTTGCAAGCAGTTGTATATATCTTTATATCCTGAGAACCGGACATGGTAGTGGGCGAACAACAGCTTCAGAGCAAATGGTTCTTAATTTTAATTCTTATTGTGGTCCTCAAATATTGACTTTGAAAAGATGGATAGAGCTATAAATCCTTAAATACTTGAATGAATATCAGTTAATACAATAAGGCATTACAGAAAAAGTTCACCAAAACACTATGCATAGAAAGAGGATTTCAAGTCCGCAATGGAGGATATACCTAAGGAAAGGCCACACGAGAGAAGATTTCAACTATTAGAGACTCTCGTTATCATCCATGCACCACTTTGTTTGCATATTGGAAATAAGAAATTATTATTCACATGCATATACAAATAAATAATTTGTAGATCAAATGTCAAAGCCTAACACCACAGCAACTATATTCTCCATTTCTTCCAATGTTTGCTTCTAAATTTTCCTTTTATCCCATTTTTTCTTTTTTATATTTATCTTTTTTTATTAATTTATAAAAATTTCCACTTCTGCCCCTCCTCCCAGTACCCTCCCACTCCCCTCCCCACCCCTTCCCTCTCCTCTTTCCTCTCCAGTCCTAGGAGTAGTCAGGGTTTCCTGCCCTGTGGGAAGTTCAAGTTCCTCCCCCCTCCCTCCAGGTCTAGGAAGGTGAGCATCCAAACAGACTAGGATCCCAAAAAGTCAATACATGCAGACAAAACAAGTCCCAGTTCCATTATCAATGGCTTCTCAGACAGTCCCCATGTCAGTCACATTCAGAGAATCCGGATTGATCACATGCTCATTCAGTCCCAGTCCAGCTGGCCTTGGTGAGCTCTCATTTTTTTTTACCATGTTTGATTCTCTGTTTTTAAAGAATAATTTATCTTTTATATTGAACTAGAAATATAACTAATTTAATTAAATTAAACAAAGAATCAAATGAACAGATGGATGGCTAAGAAAGGTAGATCAATAACCAAGGCCATGATGTCTCTTCATAGGAATAAAACATTAACTGGTACAGTTCGGTAGGAAAGGGAAAAAAATATGATCAAAATATTTTTGAATTTTCAAATTGTTTTAAGCAATAAAAATATAATAATAATAAAAATGAAAATTTGTGTTCAAAAATAATAATAGAGGAAACTGTTTTAACATTAAAGAAATAACTAAGGACTTGAGTTGTCTTAGTATGCTGATATAACTGACCTTTGCTGCTTATAGAGTGGACTATTAGGCAGCAGTGAAACCCAGTGATAGGTATATTTAAAGAACCTGCTAGAAACATGGTGTGTCAGTCACATTTTAGTGTCTCTTGTTATAACAGTTTGCAGGCAATAAGTCAAAATAAATTCAGTTTAACAACACGGGTGTTAGCTTGGCAATAACAGTTGGACAGATAAGGGAACAGATAGGAATTGTGAATGGGCTAGTAAAGTGAGTCACATCTCTGTTGCATAGAAACGTCAGGCGCAATAAATTGCACAAAAAGAAATGTCTCTAGTTCAAGAGCAGACAGTAAAACCTAAACGGCAAACCATAGGCAGCAGAGAGATCATCAATTTTCTCTGCTACTTACCAATAAAATTGCAGCTCCCCACTAACACACTGAAAACTCTGCTGCATAACACATATTTGCTTATCAAAGATGTTCCCAAATATTTCATTGAAAAGTCTTGACAAAAATGGTATCTGAATTGGAAACAATCCAAATTTCACAAGACTTTTTGACACTGTTGGAGATACGTTTTTCAACATCAAATGTTTGAGGAAGAACCAAAAATAAATGACAAGTTCTTCATATAGAAATTAAACACTACCACTATTTGTAAAATAATGAAATCTAAGTTTGTATAAAGCAGGAAGAAATTGGGGTATAATATAAGAAACATTGTATCATGAGATCACAGAGAGCAATTCTCAGCATCCACCCAATCTGATGGATTTAATGCACCTGCAGGAAGCTAATCAAAACATCTATGCTGTCAGTCTGAAATACAACACCAAAATGGTTGCGTAGATCCTTTGATTTCAGAGTTAGTAAATGCAATCATTACTTCAAAAGAATGTTTTGTCTTTCAAGTAACACATTGATCTGGTTTAAAGTATTTGTTTTTACAGTTGTGCATATATGTGCTCATTTACGTACACACAAAAGAGTGAGTATTCACAAAGTAGGTTAATTTCACAAACATTCGAAAATAAAATACCTAGGAATGCAAAATTCATCAAACAAAATTTGTACTTTTCAGGTTTACATAGAGGGTTGGTAAGCATTGCAACCAATGCTTTTAATAAATATCAAGATTAAGGAATCAAATTAAAATAACTACAACAACAAAACAGGCTTAAAGTTGTTTGGCCATATGCTCTTTGTGATTTCAATATTTCCAAAATACTTAGTGGAGCACCTATAAAACCAGCATGAATTTTACTTGATTTGTAACTTTTGTCACTTTGTATTGTGCTGGGCATATGTGATAGAACTACCTTGGGAATCAAATAGCCTATGGTTTAATTTGGGGAATACACTAGTCTATAGCCTCATGAACCTAATCACAAAACCTGTTGAGAGCCTTGGTGACATCCATGTCACATTACCACTGATTTTGTTCTAGAACTTGGTTACATGAGGTGTATAAAATGAAGATATAATTCGATCTGCAGCTTTTGATCACTAAAGAGTTCATAAATCCCACATTAAGGAAGGAGATGTAGTTTTGTCACAGTAGAGTCTTGTTTTAATGTATGAAAAATAAAGACAGAAATGAAATACGCTACTGTAAAAAAAGGTCAACATTAGTGATAAAATTACTATAACGTTTACCATGTAAAATCATAAGGCTTCATCTGAGCTAATTGCTTAGCCATAAAACGTGACTTCAGGCACCCTCTCCACTATTACGTAGGATCTTAGCTGGGGTCATCCTATAGATTCCTGGGAATTTCCCCGCTGACTGGTTTCTTGCTACCCTTATGATGGCTCTCTCAATCAAGATATCTCTTTCCTTGCTCTTCCTCTTTGTTCTTATCAAACTAGGCCTCTGAATGTGAGTGACAGTTGTATGGCTGTGGGACCACGATTTATCTCTACTGTGTGAACTGACTTTTTCAAGCCCATTCACTTTGGAGCGATACATTGCCCAGCCTAGATATAGTGGGGAGGATCTCGGTCCTGCCTCAGAGTAATGTGCTAGACTTTGTTAACTCCCAAAGGGAAGACTTACCCTCTCTGATTGAACTGGGGCATGAGAAAGGAAGGTAGAGGAAACAGGAGGAAAAGAGGGAGTGGGAACTGGGATTGGTATGTAAAAGTAGAAAAAAAAGACTTTTTTTTAAAAAAAATAATTGATTAATCACAAAAACCATGACTTCAGATCTTGTCAAGTTAGAACTTGTTTCAGTTCTTGGAAGTCAACTTAAAGCTGTTGACTAGGGGATAAACAATTGGTTCAGCAGTTGATTTCCAGAACCCAGGTTAGGCAACTCACAACTATTTATAACTCCAGTTCCATAAGATCTGGTGCCCTCTTTGGGCTTAATGGTTCCCCATATTCATATGTGCATACACATACATTTACATAAATAAAATAAAATGTACCTTTAAAATAAACTAATTGAATGCTCTATCGTGACAGCGAAGTAAGGGCGCACATCAAATGCATTCACGGTTCACTCTTCCATGCACGATGTAACTCATAACTTCATCTCCTCAGTGCTCCAAACACAGATCAGAGCAAGGAAGAGCTTTCAGGGCAAAGCTAGAAGAATAATCATGTAATCATTAGCTTTTTGTCTCCTTGCTGGCATGAATTACCCAATGAAAACAATTGAAGAGAGAAAGGACTTATTTTGGTTCACAGTTTCAGGGTACAGTTCATTATGGTGGCAGGAGTTTAATGCATACATAATCAGGAAGCAGAGAGAGAGGAATGAATCCTGCTCTTTTCTGTTCAGTCCAACTCCCAGTCAATAGAATGGTACCGCCTACATTTAAGATGGGTCCTGTCACTCCAATTTACCTAATCTGGATAATCACTCACAGGTGAGTCCTGAGATCCTGTTCTAGAGCAATTTTAATTCCACCGAGTTGATAGTCAAACTTCACCACCACCAGTGCTTCTAATCTCTAACACTCCAACTTCAAATACTGTAATTTTCTCATTCTTTGTAGTTCTGTCATACTGTAACCTTATGTTCTTCTGTCTTTAAAGATGTTAAGAGATATATAATCATGATATTCCCATGTGAGTCATTGATGATCTGATGATATATGAATATAAAAATATTTTTAGTCCACAGCTTGCCTATTAGATTATATCAGTTTCAGTAGAATTCAAAAATTATCCTTAGATTCCTTTTGTCTCTGTCCCCCCTCTCTCTTGCTGCCTGTGTGTGAGGCCTATATACCTTAAGTGGAGAAATCAGTTTGAATAATTAATGAAAAGCAACTTTTTATGATTGTACCTAGAAAATCAGTGAGTGGCAATCTGTAGCAGAACCTGGGAAGCAGGTTTGTGCCATCTTGTCATTAATGCATTAATGTCTAAGGTAATCAAAAATATGCTATCAACTTGACTTGTTCCCTTTTCCTTCCTTCCTTCCTTCCTTCCTTCCTTCCTTCCTTCCTTCCTTCCTTCCTTCCTTTCTCTTTTTTTCTTTACAAATATTAGAAGGTTAAAAAAATATATATGTCTGGCAGAATAAACTTAGAGGTTCCCTTCCCCAGAGTCCTCTGTGGTCCTCCCAGGTCTGGCTGCTGCACTCCTCTGAGGCCTAGCTGCTGCTGCTTGCTTTTATTGTTATTTTGGAAATGGATTTCTGTGAGAGATATTTTATTTTTTAAAAAATGGTCTGTGAATACAAATATTTGGTTATATAAATTTTCAGTGTTGTTCTAGTATTAGTTACTTTGCAATCATCGTGTGTGCGTTTATGTTACTATGTAAGAGTTATTAATATGTGAATACATAATCCCAGACCCACAATTTGATTCTGAGCTTCTCAAATTTGAAAATGCTCAAAATATTTTAGGGTATTTATTTAAAATGTGGATCTGCGTAGGGAGACTTCCAGTGGGTAAGGCACTTTCTCTTAAATTATAAGGACTTAATTTTGATCTTTAGAACTCACACAAAGCCAGACATCGTGCCATCATCTGTAATCCCAATTCTCCTAAGGCAATAGGAGAGGTGGGGACAAGAAAACCCTGAGGAGCTATACTGGCACATGATGCTACAAACAAGAAAAATTCTTGTCTCAAACAAAGTGGAAGGTCAGGGAAGCTAAGGTGCTCCTCTGACCTTCACATGCACTATGGCACATTCATGTCCAGTCATACATACAAACAAGCATGCACATACATATTCACATAAAATACTCATACACACACACACACACACACACACACACACACACACACACACCAATTTTAAAAAGTAGAAGAAAAGATTCTGATTCCCAAGTTCCACTGCAGAGATTGTCACTCTCTGCCTGCCAGTATTCAAACCTGTTCGTTTTAATGTCACCTGGGTGACTTAATCCACTTAAAATTGCATATTGTACAGTTTATGCCCAGCTGGAGCAGACAGGCTATGAGCGTCGGAGACTGGGTTCTGTGCTGTCATTCTAACTTGGTGGCATTTAAGGATGATACCTTACCTTATTTTTAAAATGTGTGCGTCTGCGTGCATTATCTATTCTTGCGTGGATGCCATGAGTATTGCAGGCAGGAGCCTGCAGAGGCCAACAGAGTGAGATGGGTACCCAGGAACTGGAGATGCAGGTGATTGCAAGTCACCTATTTAGTTTGGGTTTTGGAAACTAAGCTCCAGAACCCAGGAAGGTCAGTAAAGATTCTTTATCCTCTGAGCCATTTCTCCAGTCCAAATTATTTTTTTTAATAAAAAAAAAACGTAATTGTATTTTCTGAAGTTGAGAGAAAAGGATTTATGTCTTTTATGGGATATTGCCAGTCATGCAGATAAATCTATCTATCTTTAGTGATGTAATCACTAAGAGATTTTTTTTTTACTTAAAATATATTTGTGCTTTAACCTTTGAATGACCCGACGGCCTGAGCTCAGGTCGCTGATGGTCACTATAAAGCCCATCTCTCTGAGACAAACTGGATTTAAAGTGGGATCACATACATCAGTGTATTTTATCTTCACGATGTGGACCAGAGAACATTCTCATGCATGCCACTGGTTTAGGAAAGTAAACTATAAAGGTTCCTAGATTTTCCCTTATATGATTCATGCCGTCACAGAAAACTTCAATATTATGGGAAAGAATGATAATAACACTAGACGGCATAGCTCAGACAAGCAAGTTACCTTTGACAATAAATAATCATATTTTTTCACATTGCTACATACAGGATGGTAGGAAATACAGTTCAGTCTGGGTTATAAAAGACCCTCATGATTCCTTCGTTGAGGGTCTGCTATCTTCTCACTCTTCTTTCAGCATTAAGTCCAGTAATATTGAACTAGCTTCTCATGTCACTGTGTTTCTTAATTACAAGATGTTGCCCCCTGTCCCTTCTATATATTTTTCATTGATAAATTCCAATTTACTCTCTGAAAAGTTCCTTAAATGTCATTGCCTCCAAGATCATGTGGGAATAGGTGACTTTCTTATCTATGCCTAATCTATATCATTTATTGTTTGTATTTATGGATACAACCCTCCCAAATATGAATACTCAAAAGCAAAATTGTGGATGTCATTCATCTTAGTGTCCTTGAGGTACTTCTCAACTGTAATGGTTGCTAAACAATTAGAGGCTAAGTAACACATAGCATATGAAGAGAAAAGATGGGTAAAACAAGTTCTGGCTTTAATCGAGAGGTAGAAGACAGGTCAATAGAAGGATGGGAGGAAGGACAAAGAGAAAGTAGTAAATATGTTTGAAATAGTCATAATGAATCATGATATTTTATATTTACCTAAGATTATATTTAATATATATAAGTGTGTGCATGCATGTATAAAGAAATTTATGCCAATTTGGGCTGAAAATGACCCCTCAAGAGTCATAGATTTTAGTAAAATTTCCATACCAGACACAATAAATCTTCCTTTTGAGTTATTGGTCAGGAATGAGAATTGCAAAGACTCTCAGAACAATATAGGCTATAGCTGTCGCCCCTACTTGCCTCCCAGAGGCTGAAGATGAATTTCTATTGCTGAAACATCACTCAGTTAAGAGGCAGAACTCAGAGGACTCAAGCTGGATCTCACCTAACAGCTTTACCCTGAGAACACTCTGTTGTAGAATCAAAATTTGACATTCAAGCTTCCTAGATAAGAAAGTAGTCAATAGTCCTATCTAGTTGTGGTCCCTATGAACCAGAGCATGGTCAGCAGGGCCAGATATCCTTCTTGGTGAAGTAATAACACTTTGTATCTTGCTGGTGACTAACAGCTCTCTAACTGAACTTACAACCCAGCAAAAGGGAAAGCATGCTTGGTACAATAAACCACCGAATACCTGTAGCTAGTGAGATTATGGGTTTTAAGAGAAGAACCTAATATGCCACTTCCCTAAACAATCATAATTATTACATATACTCTAAATAATACTTATATCCACAGATATATGTAGCTCTAAAGCCTCAACAAAGATGCTTCTTGTAACCACGGGCAAAGACAATTTCAGAAAGACACATAAATAATCTAAATGCAGAGAATAAATGACCAAGGATGTGCCCAGCACTATTTGATACATTTACAACCAAAGCACTACACCTAAAGCTCAGAAAATATCACAGAACAAATTGCGGAAAGATTCTAATAAACCAGAGGACCAGGAAGTCAGCTGAAGATTTTTATCTTATAGATATAAACAAGTAGTCACACTCATAAAATTTCAGCAATGAGGCACCTTAAACTAGACCCAAACATGAACAACACCAGTTGTCATGCCAACATCGATGTGGAAAATACCATGTATCAAACCCTAGATGTAGAGTTGTAGCCAATTAAAGACACTGAGATGGAGAATTAGTTTTTTCCAAGGATAAGTTCTCTAAATTGTTATCCAATATCAAGTGGTCAGCCTTAGCAACACAAAACATACAAGCAATATTAAATAGACAAAGAAAATTGCATTTATGTTTTTATTCTCATATGCATATATGTTTAGTAATAAAAACTAAGAAGCCTCGAATTTAACAATCAGCAGATGAAGAGAACACAGGAGGAGTGGGAGGGAAAAGGAACAGGGTAAACTATGTAATTGTATTTAATTTATGCATTTAAAAGAGCATTGATTGCTATATACACCTGAATTGTGTTAATAAGAACTCAATAACCAAATGCTAAACAAGTGTGCTATGTTATAAAGTGCCAACCTGCAAGTATTGACCTGTGGGTGTTCTTTCTAAAGTCTTAGGAGATCTTTATTACTCACTGTCTTTTTGTTTTCACTAGGACAGCAAAATTGTAAATTGTAAATAGAAACTTCATCATTCCAAAACAAATAATCAAAATCAAAGTGTAAACCAAACACACCTAAGACAAAAACAGTAGACAAAGGAGCATATGCCAACTCTGCCTTCATATAGACATGGACACTGGATAAGACATTCAGATCATAGGGTCTATGGTATGTAACGCAATAATACTAATAGCGCTTGCTTCTTGGTATTTCCATGAAGATTAAGTAGGCAGACAGATGAAACATTCTTAAAGCATTGCTTATTACCTAGTGAATTCTCAATATAAGACTTTCAATACTTGAAATCTAAACCATTATTGAATCTCTGTGATTCAAACTATACTCACAAACTGCATTTAGATCTGTCCCTTCCACCTAATACTACATGCAGTTTTGAATGATCAGTGATGACATTAGCTTAATTACGCTTGTATTTCCCACAAATGAGAAAACTGAGAAAAACTACAGAATTAATACCACCAATGAGAATTAAACTTCACAAATAAAAAATGATTACTCATGACAACTGTACATTTTCTACCAACTAACAGAAACATAGTAAGGAAAAAAGGTGCTACCAGTTCAAATATTTTCATGTTATTCTGAAATACTGTGAAAACTATCAATGATTAAAGTTCGCATTTACACAGACAGCAAGTTTCAATTAGTACCAGTAATGTGTCAGACACTCTGGCTGTATATGGGCCTTAATTTGTACATTGGATGTACAAGGCTGATTCTAACGATGCAATTAAAACATTGGTCACTGGGTGGCGCTGCAGACAAATACTATTCTTTGAACAGAGAAATTCCTAAGAGGTGGATATTGACTTGCAGGAATGTGTGTTTTAGCTATGTGGATGCAAGATTTTACTGTGATATTTATGGTCAGCAGCATAAACAAAACACCATCTTTGTGTAACTCTCTGACAAGCAGAAATATACATAACGGGAAACCGTGGATATTCTGTCTCTTCTATTTAGGATTCAACAATATTTTTGAGCAAAATCAAATGCTCAGTATTATTAAGTAACAAGAAATTTCCAACTGCTAACTAACAAATGTTCTAGAGTTTAGCAGGCTCATTTTGTGTACAAGACCAATGAAAGTTTAGAACCTCTGGAGAAAAAAAAATCATTATAATGTATGCAATTTAACACATGGGGCTTCTTAAGGTATCTATTTTCCTTTTGATAGAAAATATAGAAGCCTATAGGTAAAAGTATATATAGGCTCAAGATGTTTATATTTTTACTTAAACCTATATGGTTTCTTTTGCCAAATTTCTCTTCTAGTTGCAGTCTCCTCAAGAACATGTGACACGATACCTGAGTACTGGGACATCCGTCCCAGAGTTTAGAATGAAATATATATCAGAAGCAATAGGATATTTTCACCTATGCACACAGTAATTGAAAGGTGCTTCCCATCAATTATAGCCGAGATGAGTCTCTGATAACAGTTAGCTAAAGGTAATTTCTGACTCCATTCTTTAATCCACATTGTTGTCAGTCTTCACCTACTCTTCTCAATCCATATTCGGCAGTTCCAACATGGTAGCATGTGTACATACACACACATGTCCCAGTGGTTAGAGACCCCGGCTCATTAGAAGTGCCTGTAGACTCATGCTTAAGGAGTTCCTGCTTCCTTTTTTGAGAATATTGTACTGCAGCATGCATGAAGGATACCTACTCTGTCATTCACATCCCATAATGTTCCTCATTTACATAACTCCGGTTTTATTCAGAGTACTGCCATGCCCCACTATATATTCACAGTTTCTGTGTTGCCTAAATCCACGTGCTCTATCTGAATCTCTGGAAGTTAATAATTTCCCGAAGGACACAAGGAAGGCCTTCTCTCTGCTGGCATTGGTTCCAGGCTTATTGACTTCCTTCTACCCAAGAGATGCATAACACCATAAGTGTGACTGTTGGTCTCCATGCTACAAAAGATGAGGTGACCCCTATGAACAGGACGGGACAGCAGAGTGATGTCAGTCTATCATGACTAAGAGATAATCTTCATCCAATCTCTCAATTTATCAACTTGCTAATTTACTCCAGTGTTAATTGCTATATTCCTTAAAAGTGAGTGAATTTTTCATAGGTAATTTTTCTACACTTGAGAAGCTCTTAGTGTCTTACAAAGACTTTCACGCTGTTATTTCAACGAGTAGACTGTATTCAGCAGTGTAGAAATTGTATTAGGAATGTTACCTTATTTCCCAAGATCACATATTTATTATGATCTAAACTTACTCTTAAAGTATAGATAGACAATATAATGGCTTATAACATCTTTGCTTATCCTGTTCCTTCTAGGGATAACAATGGCTAATATTAGCAAGCAGGTGATTCACACTAAAAGCATTCACCTGTTAGAGTGTTATACACCACTGAGATTAATCTCTAAAATACCATATTACCTGGTACGTTTATTACACCCACTAGAGATGAAGGAACTGAACCAAAGTCCACAGACTGTGCATCACAATCGTCAATTTCGTGATTGTTTCTATTTTAAAACCTGCCAAATATTCCAACTCTTCCCTCTCATCTTTGAGCTCTAAATAAGCTTGAGACTACTTCCCCACCTCCTAGGTTTGCTTTCATTTCTCTGGATCATGGAATTAAGAATGACAACAATCTGTTTCCCATTATATAAAGACGCAATAGTAACCTCCCTGAACTGATGTTAATGAATTTGGCTCTAATAACTTGTACTTCAAAAGAACTTCCTGGATTACTGACTTTTCAATTAGCTTACTGTTTCCTTTCACCTTCTAAAACATGGATTAGTATTAAATGTACTCAATTTAAAAATGTATACTTCAAAGATAAGCAAGAGTTTAAAGTAAGATCTTTGTGTTTACTCCACTGACACTATAGATTTCTAATTTATGCTTGAAAATAAACATATATCTATATGTAGAAATAAGTGCATTTTTATGTGTATTGAAAATTCCTCTCTATATGCATTTTTACACAGATACATACACAGTATGTGCGTGGATTTGCATGTGTTTGTGTGTGTGTGTGCTTGTGTATGTGTTAAACATTATCTTTATTGAAATGAACCATATGAGATGTGATTTTTATCTAAGTCTCTATCAGTTACTAGCTTTGAGTTCTTTTTTTTCAAAGTTTATTAAATTATGAAAGTTTCAATTTCTGCCCCTCCTCCCAACACCCTCCCACTCCCCCCTCCCCCCCCTCCCTCTCCATCCCTAAGAGCAGTCAGGGATTCCAGCCCTGTGGGAAGTTCAAGTTCCTCCCCCCTCCCTCCAGGTCCAGGAAGGTGAGTATCCAAACAGACTGGATCCCAAAAATCCAGTACATGCAGAGGAAACAAGTCCCAGTGTCATTGTCAATGGCTTTTCAGAAAGGCTCCAGGCCAGCCACATTCAGAGAATCCGGCCACATTCAGAAAATCTGGTTGGATCACATGCTTGTTCAGTCCCAGTCCAACTAGCTTTGAGTTCTTGAAAGAGTTGCTCACATTCTCTCTAAGTTTTGCCTTCTTAACATATAAAATGGAGTTTGTGTGTTGACTTCCTCTTATTATCTTCCATGATGTTTTTGTTAATAACAAATATAAATAGACTGACATTTTTAGCAAAGAAGCTTTTTTGATTCTTTAAATCTCTCAAATCAACTATCTATTCTAATTCTGCCTCCAAGTTTGTTAATTGTGAAACAGTTTTTAAAGCATTCCTAGAAGATAGCATAGTAAAGAGGACTTGGGGTTATAGTGGAGCTTTCACTTTATTGACTTAAAATCTGAGAGGCCTGAATATTACAGCTCCATTTACATGCTCTTTGAATCAAGACACTTATTATTTGCGTTCTAAGTTTATGTCTTGATGGATAACCTCAGTTCTTCATATTGTTTTTTGTAAAGTTTGAAAAATAAATAAATAACAATTTATCATCCTAGACGCAAGGAAAGATGCATATTAAAAATGAAAAGTATTTTCAATGAAAATTGGAAAGATATACACCTTTCTATCAGCCTTTAACCAAACAATCACTCTCCTTGTATCGGGTATAGTAGAATTTCTGACTTCTATTGCTGCAGCCACAAGCTACTAAAGGATGGCATTTTTGAAACTCACAAACCAATGGGTTGGAACTGACCATAAATAACTTCTTTGGAAGTTGTCCCTTGGGATCTCATGACATCTTGTAAACAACTCTCTGAGGCCTGCTTCACAGTCTAACCTTCATTATATACCATTCTTTATCATTAGGGAATAAAGTATTTACTATGATTATTTATGTTATTCACTACTATTTATATTATTATTTACTATTGGAATGTAAAGACAAAGCTCAATTCAATTTTATATTAAATTACAATTACCATAATGCCATGCAAAAAGAAGATATTCCACAATTTTTTAAATGAAACCAGGGAATAATGGAGTAAAGAAAAAAGCCAGAAAAAAAGAAAAGGAAGAAAGAAAGGTGAAAATAAAGGGCAGGAAGTGGGTGGGAAGGTCTGAGAATTTATATAGTCATCAGTAAAGCTCATTGATCTCACTCCATCTCATCCTTCTTGAGATGATTATATTTTTGAGTTGAAGTCATTTCCCAAATAATCAAGTGTTTACACTAACATCACTTTCCTAGTCAAAACTAACAATTTTACTTAGTATCGTCCTATATTGGAGAGCTTATTATTTTAATTGTAGCTATTTTTAAGGGACTTGTCAACAGACAAATGTTTCTTCTTTTTTAAAACAAAATGACAAAAGATACCTCTAAAGCTGATGTTCTATCTGATGTTTCGCCACACTGTGGCAGCACAGTCTAAATCAGCTGGGAATGTCTCAGTGGAAAGAAATTCATTTGCCTCTGATTCAGAGACCGGAGTAATAGAAAAGCTCCCGGCAGAGCAGTGCATGAGATCAAAGGGCAGTAATCTAATCTGTTGTTAAATTTCTCTGACACAAGACGTGCTGGGTAATGATATTTTTTTTTCCTGCAAGGTTTCTTTGACGTCACTAAAGGTGAAAGTTCCTTTGTTGCTTTAATTGGCAAATTCCACCAGAAATGCTAGTAAAACTGTTGGAATAAATAATGGTGGCCTAGTAGATTGATTTTCAGAATCTATTGAACGATCATTCATTTGACTGTAACAAAGAAAATGCTTACTAGGAAAGGAAAACTATCCCTATGGAGAGTTAGGAAATGACATACCTGTGACATAGAGGAGACAAGGCTTCATCAAGCACATTGGCACATGGCAATTGATTAGGGAAAGGCTTTAATGTTAGTAAATGAACTCCCCTCCTGTCACCAATAACCCACCTTCACTGTTGTGATTCTCCAAATGGAATACACAAATCGTATCAGACCAAACGGAAAGGACAGCCCTGCTATAGAAGAGCACACACTCTACCAGACTTGTGTAACGAATAATAATTGTCTCAGTGTAGATATGTACAGTCTGTCAACATCCTCACTCAGCTCCGCACTGAGTGAAGCTGTCTATCTCCCTCCTCCAACATATGCTCTCTTACAACTTCACTTTTCTGTTGTCTTCCCTGGTCTTTGCAACCACTTTCCCAAGAACTTCTAGCTCAGGCAGATGACAGAAAATAACAGGAACTTCCTGAGAATTCTGCCAGTTCTGACGCAGGAAGCATGCAGAAGTGTCAAGGCCCTCTTTGGTCAGTCAGTTGCTAGGGACCTGGCATAAGCAGACAAGTGCTCTCATTCAGCTGTGTCATAGGGGAAGAAATAAATTTTCCTCAGAATATCTGTATTTGCAGTGACAGATATTTTTATAATTTTGTAACATTTTCATTAGTGTACATAGTTGCAAACGTTGATAAGGTAAACACCATTACCTCAAAGACATCACTAAAATCATTAACAAATCCATGTTATTTACATTGTAATTATGAAAGAGTAATCAACCTCACACCAATAAAACAGACTGTTGTACAAGAGCGCTTGCTAGTGAATGGAGTTATTTTTTAATTGATTTTATTGAGCTATACATTTTTCAGTGCTCCCCTCTTTGCTTCTCCTCTCCCCTCCAACACTCTCCCATGGTCCCCATGCTCCCAATTTACTCAGGAGAGCTTGTCTTTTTCTACTTCCCATGTAGATTAGATCCAAGCTTGTCTTTCTTAGGGTCCTCATTGTTGTCAAGGTTCTCTGGGATTGTGGTTTGTAGGCTAGTTTTCTTTGCTTTATGTTTAAAAACCACTTATGAGTCAGTAAATGTGATAATTATCTTTCTGGGTCTGGGTTACCTCACTCAAATGATGTAACATTTGAAACTGAAAACATTTTCCAGCCCCATCCATTTGCCTGCAAATTTCAAGATGTCATTATTTTTTTCTGCTGTGTAGTACTCCATTGTGTAAATGTACAATTTCCTTATCCATTCTTCGGTCGAGGGGCATTTAGGTTGTTTCCAGATTCTAGTTATAACAAACAATGCTGCTTTGATCATAGTTGAGCACATGTCCTTGTGACATGATTGAGTATTCTTTGTATATAAACCCAAAAGTGGCATTGCTGGGTCTTGAGGAAGGTTGTTTCCTAATTTTCTGAGAAATCACCATACTGATATCCAAAGTGGCTGCCAGCTTGCACTCCCACCAGCAATGCAGGAGTGTTCCTTTTACTCCACAACCTCTCCATCATACGTTGTCTGAAGTTATTTTTTTTTAAAGAACAATTGATTCCACAAGGAAAAATCTATGCCTTTAATATATTGAATAGAAAATGAGCTCCAGAGAGTTTATTTACTCTACGGAATACACTTTGTTGATAGGAAAATGATGAGTCAACAATTTTGTTTGATAGGATGTAACATAGTACAATTATTATGCTAGTCAGTGAGTCAATTGATTCTCAAGTTTAAGTGACATGAAGAACTATTTTGAATGAGAAAAAATAGGTGCCCATATTATATAATTCTGAATCTTTTATCTGTTACATAATGAAATCAGAAAATATGACTTTGAAATCTAGATCTGTTTCTTGATATCTGCAAGGTTTTAAGTTATGTCTTCTTCTACCGAAAACATTTCCTTCAATGTTCCTTAGGAACTGGAAACACAACAGAGGCAAACCACTGAGCCCGTTCATGCTGCACACTACTTCTCGTTAGCTTTTATCATCATTTCCATCAGAATCACGTTGGTAACTGTTCTTTCAAATCCATACTTTTCTTTTTCTTTTTCTTTAAAAATTAGATCTTGTTTAGACATCCACACAGGAAGGGAAACAAGCCAGATACTTTGGCTTAAATGGTGGCACAGAAAATTTCATTCTGCTGAGTTCTTGTGTCCATCAGACCCACACAGGGAGGAGGATTCAGAGAGCTTGCCAAGGAGGTTAAACACAGATATGACAATGCTGTCTCATCTACGTGAAAACAGGCAAGAGATGAAAATAGACTTTAGCCCAGTTTCTTTCAACAAAGGAGTTGTATAGATTCTATCAGATGACAAAGGTGTTGTGGGAAGTGAAATTATTACCCAGTTTCTAACATGGGTCTGTCGGATCTTCTAAGAAGCCAGAAAACCCTAACTGTAAGATGCACTCTGACCCTTTGAAGACAATGCAACTTTCCTGAGGGAACCTTAAAGGCAAACCATTTGGGTTATTTGCATACTGTGTTATTGTTTCTAAGTGGCATTTATGGCTTCAAAACATGACAGCAACCTGTCATCTTCAGTGATATTTCCCAAGGTAAAAACATTTTCAGTTCAGCAGAGAAAAGTATGTTGCCACTAGCTCAAGGCAATTGAATCACTGCAAGTCTAATGTCTTGTACATAGCACACAGAGGACAAAGACAGATATTTTAGAAAAGACAACATCTGATTATTGATATCTACACAATAAAGTATAACCACTTCAAGCAGAGTCTATGTTTCCACAGAGAATTTAAACGTTGTAAATATGGCCCTAATGGGGAAAATAATAACTAAATAATTATGGCTCTTCTTTCATCAAAAGAATTAAAATTACCTTTGTGGATAAGCAAACTCAATCAACACAAGGTCGTTGGGGAAACACTGAGGGACAAGTAAGTGAGTAAGAAATACTGAAGGAAATGCCGGTACGGATAGATTCATGAAGGAACCGTGAAATCAAACTAAAACACAGAAGTAAAGGAATGCTGTTTCTCAGACAGTCTTTTCATTTTCTCATTCCTCAATCTCCATCTCACCTCCCATAATAGTGTCACACCAGAGCTGAACTTTCTCTCAAAGGGAGTATGGCTACTTAATCCATCTAACACCAGTATCTACTTATGGCAGGCTATCCATTCCTAAGATTTTCATTCACTAGCTACAGATTTATTGTTTTGTCCATGACCTATACTATCTATTTAATTCACTAATATCTATTTTCAGTGTTACCAGCACAGTTTGATATTTGCATCCTAGCCATTCTAAATATTTTCAATAATTTGAATATTCCATGCTTCTGTTTAGAAACTCTTGCTTTCTTCCCTGTTAAGAGAGTTTTCACATATGACTGTCAAATAAAAGTGATAGGGGAATTCAGCCGATCACATTCTGTCCATGGGGCATGTTGCCCTAAGGCAAAAATTTACCTATAAACCTGGCGGGTGCACTTCCCCTAGCTCTCTCTGTCTCTCTCTCTGTCTCTCTCTCTGTCTCTGTCTCTCTCTCTCCCTCTCTCGCCTGGTTCCTGCGTCCGGACGGATCGTTGGGATTCTAGTGTACGTCTTCCTTCTGTTTATTAAAGCTGTATATTTTGTGTTAAGCTTGTCTAGCGGATCATTAATTACCGACCGCACCACGCCCCTTCATAAAAGATTTCCTGAAACCCTCTTACATTCTTACCAGGGTAGTATTACTGCTTTAGAAGAAATCTCCACTTCTCTTCCACTATACCCATTGCATTTGTAAGCTGCTCATTCAATGGATGTTATTGTTTGAATGTGTCCCCCCAACCCAAAAGTGTTGGAAACCATATCCTCCATAGAGTGCTAACAATAGGGCTGTGAGAGTTTGCCATTATCATGGGAGTATGTTCATTATTGTGGGAGAGTCTTTTTCTGACAGGATGAGTTTGTACCCTCTTGATCTTATTCTCTCTTAACTTTGTACTTTCTCTATAGATCAATGCTAGAATAAGACTCTTTCCTAAAGCCAGCCTCTTGATCACTCAGTGGCTTTCAGAGCTAAGGAGTCAAGTACATTTCTATTCATTATAAATTATATAATCTGTATTAGACTCCTCTAGCAGCACAGAACAGAAGAAGTTGGAAGTATGTGTACTATGTATAATATGTGTACTATGTATAATATGTGTACTATGTATAATATGTGTACTATGTATAATATGTGTACTATGTATATTATGTGTACTATGTATAATATGTGTCCAGGTGCATATTGTCATCTTGAAAAACCCTACGCAACACAGCAGTTCAACTAGTGATTACTGAGTATAAAAAGAGATGTGCAAATTCAGAGACTTGTTGATTAATGAAAGCCACATAGCAACAGAAATCTACAATAAGCTCTTATCATAAATAAATTGTTATATGAAGCACCCATGGGCTTACAGAAGAAAGATTTGCTAAACATCTTCAGAAAATGTAGTCATTTCTTCCCTTTAGCCATAAGGGATTATAGTCATATATCCTACATGTCAGTGAAAGGTTTCATATAGCTTAAAGCTGAATCAACAAGAGTAACACAACTCCAGTTTGTCATCTATATCTAAAGTCAGATACAGTCATATGTACAGAAAAAAGAATGGATGGGTTCTATAAGAAAAAAAAATACCTTGATCTTGTTAAGGCCTTGTGCAGGCCGCCAGAGAAGTTGTGACTGAGTACATCTTTTCGGCCATATAAAGAAAACAGTTTCAGAACAGGAATAATAATCCAACCATTATTTCAGCATTGGTGATCTTATAAGGTCTTAACACAAGGTGAGGTGCTACTGGCAGTTGACTGCTTCTGGGGACAAGATTTAGTTTTCATAAAGGGAAGGTCGCAGCTACGATGCCTTTTAGATGCCCTTACATCAATATACATATAGGACTTGGTAGGTTGTTTTTACAAAAGAGGATACTGTTTGGTATAAGATGTGAAAAGGAATCCAAGATGAATGATAGAGGGTGTGGGGATATCAGCTCATGATCAAAATTCATTGTATATAGGTAAGATATTCTCAAAAATAAAAATACTACTTTAAAAAGAACACCATTTTCCCTTTGTCCACTGAAAATTGATGAGTATTTTTGGAGAAAGAAAGAGGGTGAGGGTGTAGAAGTTCCTTCCTCTGCTTCTTCATATTACTCAGACTAAACAGACCTATTCCTTCTGTTATTGGCCACTTGGCTGAAGAACACTCAGGTACCTATAGTACCCTATGGTAGCGCTAAAGCATATGAACAGAGCCCATGGGAGTTGCCTCTGAGAAAAAGTGTAATTTAGTAGCATAACTGATCAGAGGCAAGTTCCAGGATGTCTGGAGAACCAGAAAGTAAAGAGTTGCCCATGTGGGCAAAGAGTGTAGTGAAATGATTATAGCTCATTCTAGGTCAATGGAGCACTCAGGGGACATTAGGAATCCTCAAGCCAGTTTGTGAAAGACCATGGAGATTCTGGGCTCTCCTGAGTCCTAATGATGTAAAATTCCAGCTTCCAGAGAAATTAAAAGCCCAGCATACTCAGAAGTAAGTGTTTCCAAGTGGATCATGGGCTCTCTCTGTAAATATCAGCAAGTACAGACAGCAAGAATTTCTCAATCGTTTTCTCTATACTTCAAATACTAGAAGGGCTAGATTGTAAAATATTAGGGAATGTAACAGAGATCTTTGAATTCAAATGTGGGTAGGAATTCAAAAATTTCAAGCATCAAATTATAAATGCATTATCTGAAATAGAACAAAAATTTTGGATGATTTCAAGATTTTAAAGAAGAAGAAAGAGGTGCATAGTAAAACAAAGACATTCATAAGGAACAATATCACTTTGTGTTATGTTTTAATGAACATAGGTTTTCCAAGAAATTGAATACACACACACACACACACACACACACACACACACACACATATATATATATATTTTGCCTAATGTGAATGTGTACATTCCCACCCAAATTAGCATATATGCAGTCTCCTATTTAGTTAGGTTTCTTCTTCTCACACACTGATTGATTCAAAGCAATATGATTATATTTATCTCACAACTTAAGAGAAGTGAATTTGGGGAAACTATCTTGCTGCTTCATGACATACTAGAAGGAGTAATGGCATGGAAACATGTACAAGAGGAAGTAAGGAGTTGAACTCATTATGAGCCTTTTCATTTGGCACAGCCTTTCTTCATGAATGTGAGTGGTATATTGGTCACCTAATCGCCTCTTAAAGGACAATACTTCATACAAGATTGCTGCCAACACTTGATGTTTTGAGACAGAGGCAACCCAGAGTAATGACACAACCCTACACTGAAGTATTATTACACATTATCTGGATGAGAAATAAAGCTGAAGTAGGCATGCCTTATATCATATGATCCCTTGCAAATTATCCACCTTTTTATACTACAGAAGATGGGAGCTAACTGTCAGAAAATATCAGGAACATTTACTCAAAAGCTTAGTAACTGCAAGATTTGTCTAGGACCATGAAGATAGAATAGAATGCTGCCCCAAATCAATGTTTAGATTTAATAGCAGTTAAGAGTTATTGGGAAGTCTTATGGACCATGTACTTTGAAGGCCTTTCCTTTAATCACTCCAATTTTTCTACCCAAGAAGCATTGGGTGGTAGGGGACATTATTATTGCGTACCTTTAACCCACTGAGAAGGTTGAAGAACAAGAAGGTTCATTAACTTGTCCAAAGTCATTATATATGACACATCTGCCTCATCTAAATTCATGTTTGAAACCTTCAACATGCTGGTGTTAGGAAGATCATAAGGCTGAACATCATGAAGATTAGTACCCTTATCAATGAAACACAGAAACTGTACAAGGTCCTATGATCTAGGCCCAGAACCATGAGGTGTACATGTCTGTAATCAAAGACACTCAGACAGACTAACAGCCATTCATCAAGGAGTAAGACTCTGCACTGAGTCCCAACCACTGTCTCATATCAGACTGGATAATGTCTCTGGGTTTTCCAAGCTTTAGGTCAAACTCAAAGAAACATCACCTCCGGTGGGGTTAGTTTTTAAAGCTAGGAGCTCAGTTACTACTTCTGCCTCAGCACAGTGCTTGACACTTAGGCAAGCAGATCCTCAGTAAATAAATCCCATTTTATGAAGAAGTTGGTAGAGTAGAATTTGCAGAGAACTTTATTTCTCTTCTTTTCTTTATCCATAACTTGCATAGTTAGTTTCAAAATGAAAAATTCTGTCTTCCCACCTGAGAGAACAATTTAAGCAAACATTTCTACCAGTCTTGTTTAAATATACTTTGCCCTAAATGTGTGGTATTTATAGACTGTTTCAATTTGAGTAAAAAAGATTCCTGGGTTGACTTTTATGAGGTGAAAATGTATGCTCTTGAGGCACATGAAGATACTGGAGCATTCTTAATTTATTCCATTATCTTTTAATTAAATTGCCCTCTATTATCATTTTGTGAAGTGGGATGGTGAACTTGCTGGAGCATAGAATTTGGCACCCAGTGCTTTTGTCCTAATCACCGCATCATCTTGAACTCATTTGTCCTTCAGGGTTTTACCTCTTTTATGCTTCTAATTACCACTTCCAACTATAACTAGAGCTGTTTCAACAATTTAGCATCCAACCAGAGCGTCGTGTCATCCCAGACAGCAACCATGCTAATTCTCCACAACAACTTTAGTGTATACTTTTCTTAATGTTATCTTAATTCTGAGCAATGGGGAACACTTTACATACCTCAAAATACATTTTTAATTGTATGGATAGCTACCTCAATGTGCAAGACGGGGGTAAGAGGGGCCGCTCTAATTACCACACATCTTGGTGGTGATGGTAAAAATAACTCATGGTATGAAAACTTTGAATGGACTTGGAACAACACAGGATATAAACAGCCCCAGTTTGCTATTTTGAATTCCCTACCTGGAGCTCTTACAAGGATAATGAGAGTAATAAATGTATAATGGAACTTATCCTATTCCCCAGAATGTTCATATGACCATGTTATAATTAGGACTTCTATTGCTGTGTTAAAACATCATTATCAAAAGCAACTTGAGGTAGAAGGATTTACTTCATCTTACACTTCCATGTCATAGTCCAACAAAACAGATCAGGGCATGAACTAAAGGCAAGAATCTGGACACTAGAAGTGAATCATAATCCATGGAGGAATGTTCCTTATTGACCTGTCTTTGTGGCTTACTCAGTCTGATGCTTTAAGCCCCAGGACCACCTGACCAGGGATAGCCCACCATAGCCAGGGACCACCCGCATCAATTAATTTTTAAGAAACATACACAAACACACATAGAGGCTGACCTACAGGTCAATCCTATGGAGACTGTTTCTCAAACATGGGTCCTTGTTCTCAGATAACTCTAGCTTATGTCAAGTTGAAAAAAATTAGCCCACACAGCTCTTCCATTCCCATTCATTCCTAACTAATAAATGGCATTGTCATTATTACTTACCCTACATAAACTAAATAGAGAGGTTGCCAAGCAATACTTTCTCTCATCATCTAACTCATCAGTTAGTCCCAGAGTGTTAAACTCCTAAGTATGGTTGCACTCTATTCATTTTCTTAGCCCCAAAGCCCATCGTGTCCTTTCTGAAAGATCACCCTAAGTATCTGTCTCACTGTTTTTCTTAACTCCTTGTTTGACCTTCTCTTCATGAAGCTAGAGTAATTACTGTTTGTGAAGTGTAATGAAGCTGCCTTCTTGATGTGTCTTTTGCAGAGGTCCTAATAGAATCTTGAAAGATTTCATGAATTACAAAAAGCAATCACATCATCTTATAGACAATGTAACAATAATCATATCTTTAGGACTCATAAAAAGCTGTTGGAAAGCTGATGACCTTTAAGACCCTGCTTCATCACACTCTTCTGGAGATTGCTGGCAAGTGCCGAGCACTTTTTTTTTGTGTGTGTGAGCAGGAAGGACGGATTATTGCTTTTATTCCAAGTTTTGGTTTTACAAAATAGTACTTCCTGTAGATATTCCTGCTGATATCCCAAAAGCTTTCGAGGTCTGCATTTTGGGATGAACTTTGCAGGGCGCTGGAAATCAGAGCTGGTTTACCATTCTTTTTTTTTTTTAAGTAATTTTATTAAATTATAAAAGTTTCCATTTACGCCCCTCTTCCCAACACCCTCCCACTCCCCCCCTCCCTCTCCACCTCCCTCTTTGTCCCTAAGGGCAGTCAGGGTTTCCAGCCCTGTGGGAAGTTCAAGTTCGTCCCCCCTCCCTCCAGGTCCAGGAAGGTGAGTATCCAAACAGACTGGATCCCAAAAATCCAGTATATGCGCAGCAATTCCACTCTTGGGAATATACCCTAGAGATTCCCTAGCATACTACAAAAGCATTTGTTCAACTATGTTCATAGCAGCACTATTTGTAATAGCCAGAACCTGGAAACAGCCTAGGTGCCCCTCAATAGAAGAATGGTTAAAAAAGGTGTGGAACATATACACATTAGAGTTTTACTCAGCGGTAAAAAATAATGACATCTTGAATTTTGCATGCAAATGGATGGACATAGAAAACGCTTTACTGAGTGAGGTAAGCCAGACCCAAAAAGAGGAACACGGTATGTATTCACTCATAAGTGGATTCTAACCATAATTTAAAGGTCTTTGAGCCTATTATTCGTGATCCTAGAGAAGCTAAATAAGAAGACGAACCTGATGAAGATTATTTAGCTATCCGCCAGGAGGTAGGAAATAGTCAAGAGTCCCAGGTAACCTTGGGTGCATGGGGGGTGGGTGGGAGGGTTGGTGGAAGGGGAGAGGGTTGGAGAGAAGGGAGTAGGGGAAGAATGGAGTGCCGAGCACTTTTGAGAGACACTTTAAACTCTACCTACTTCAACAGCTGTCCCTCACAGTCACACTGGATTAAGAGAGGCAATGAGTTGACAGGTGATTGCAAACCAAAAGATTCTTTTAATATTATATGCATTCATATGCATTAGGGTATTACACTCCAGTCTATACATTTGCATGTCCCAAGCCTATCAACAAAGGAGGTGTGGTGTGGATAACTCTTCAGAGACTCCAGGAAAGTAACAGCTGTGGGCATTGCAATTCTACATCTCTGAATGAATGTTTTTTAATGAACAATATTATTGTATAATGGCTTTTTACTTAATTGCATAAACTGAAATGCATTTTCTCCTATCTCTTTCTAAAAATAGAATAACAAATAAGACAATGAAAATCCAAAATAGACTTCAAATTCTTCTACCTGCCATGGAAAGTATTAGTAGCAACACTTTCAACCATGTATTTTGGAGTCAATTCCTAACTGTTTGAGCTTAGTCTAAACTCAAATCCAGTATTTTAATCATCAAATTGGAAGTAGAAAGCAATGATAACTATATCATGAGTCTATTAAATGGGTTAAGTGGCACTATTTATGTACTACTTAGAATACTGTCTTGATGAATAGTCAGAAGTGTGTGTTTGTATTTTTATTCCTACTGCTACAGTCTAAATGTTTTTGTGTGGCCGGAATGCCCATGAAGTGGCTTCCATCAAAGTTCAACATGAAAAAACATTTGGGCCTAAACTAAAGGCAAGAACTACAGAAGAAGGTATAGAAGAAGGTATGGAGGAATCCTAACTACCAAGTTAATGGTTGTTAAGAGGTGATTCGTTTAGCAAATGACGTGATCATGAAAGCAAAGCCTTCTTTGAATGAGTGCCTTGTAACAAAAAAAAAAAAAAAAAAAAAAAAACCAAAAACAAAAAACAGAGAGTGCCATGTCATGGAGTTTCATCACAGCAATAGCAACCTTAAGTAAGACATCCCCCCCCCATAAATAGAGGATCTAGGTAGAGGAAGAAAAGACATACCATGATTCTTAACTTCTTAAATATTAGGAGCATAATACAATTGAAATTACTACTAGGAATAAAAGATATTGAGATACAGTTTAGTAACTCAACAGTAATCATTTCCTCTCTAACTCTACAATCATTAATAACCAGGTAATGATAGTTTTTGTCTGGAAATGAAATTTTGTTAAGCTTATAAATTATATTATCACAAAGGAAAGAAACATTAATATTGTTAAATTTAGGAATAGGTAGATTATTTTTAAGTGGAATGGTTCTGGTATAAATGAATACACAGATGAATGTATGAGAGAATGGAAAAGAGAGAAGTGAATAAAAAGCTCCCCATAACACTCTCACAAATATGGAAGAAAATTAAAGTCACATGCTTTTTCTTCATTTGGATATACAATTTTAATTCATTTCGCCAGTCACGTGCAACTTACAGCTGTAGAAACAGGGCATTTTTGACACTACATGAATCTTTTTTTTTTTCTGAATTCTCCAGCTTCTTTTCCTAACTCACGGAGGTCTTTTTCATAGATGCCATGGTGACAACCTGATAGGAAAGTGCTAATATAATATCAATCATACTAACAAAATTTAATAGGCAAAAATTATTCATTGGTGCTTTCAAAATCTTAACCATATCAAATTTGAATGTGAAATTTGTATAATCACAAAATATAAAAATAGAACAAATATGTTAAATATTGTATAATCAGACTTATATAATTCATTCTGCATTTCTCTCTGATTATCTGAATCAGTGAGATGATACATCTCATAATCTCTGTACTCCTCGGGACAGTCACCACCTGCTTTGATCTACATTTTATGATTCCCGAACATATCCTACTACATACAAGTCCCACCATTTAGGGACTTAAATGCTGTCTTTTCTCTCTCTCTCTCTCTCTCTCTCTCTCTCTCTCTCTCTCTTTCTCTTTCTCTCTGTGTGTGTGTGTGTGTGTGTGTGTGTGTGTGACACATGAGCATATACACACACACACAGGCACACACCACACACACACCAGGCACATATTCCTGAAATTAGATACACCTTTATTCCTACAAAACTTGTCACAGGATCATCCCTAATCAGCACTTCATTTTAAAATGTGATAATCAAGGTCTAAGGAGTAATTTTATGAATGACTAATGAAAGTACTTAATTGGATGGAGCTCCGTTGCCTCCAGTTATTATAGGTCATTGCTTTCACTGACTCTAAATCAACAGTCCTTCAGATTGGAAAGTTGGTCTTGTCCTTCTGTAATAGATGTCTACACTTAGAAAATCTTCTGTAACTCTAATCTGTTCTTTTCGGCAAGAGGGTGTTATTTCACAATAATTGGCAACAAGAGTACATATTCATTTTTGATGTGAAAGTTTAATTTCATGGTATGAAAAAGACATAGCTCCTCCATAAGCTCACATGACACCATCTTGGCCAATTAAAAAAATAATTGTCTTTATACACATTCAGCAAAATGGTGATGTTACTGAATTTGTGGCTCCCTGCAAAAGAGCAAATCCTCAAGATTTCAGCATTGAAGGGCATGGGTCCCTGAGACACAATCCCACTGGGGAAGCTATTGGAGCTAATGGAAGCTGAGCGGGAGAAAATTCTCTTTTGAGGATGTGGTTGTTGGTAGGTGCCCATGCACCCAAGAATGGCTACACACAGATTCACATGAAAAGCAATAATTGTACTCATGAGGTTGTTGGCAATATTTTGTTCAAAGAGAACCTGAAGTTGAGTGGGAGGTGGGATGACTGTCATTAGGAGATATTGGAGGAAGGTAGATAGAGACACGTATGATCAATATACATTATATAAATATATAGAGCTTCCAAACAATAAAAGGATTAAAAACAAAACCAAAAGTTATGTTATTCATTCATAAATTGTGGTCCTTTATCTGCATTTTTTGGGAGCTTTCTCATGCTGAGAACATGCAATATGAGTGTCTTGCAGCCACTGATTTGTTATACATGTGAAAACTAAGTAGATTGAGACTTTAGCAGGCCAACTTTTGTGCTCAGTCATTGATCTGTTGCACACTTATTTGACTCAGAGCCTGTCATCAGATTCATAATCATTGGTTTTGTTTCAGCCAATGAATTTGGTGGATAGTCTTCTGATTTGTTTGGTGCTTGTCATTACATTTATCTTATAATTGTTGTTTGTCACATATACTATGAAACAGGTTAGTGTCTTTGTGTCAGTCCTGACCTGGGAAGAGAAAGAATCACGTGAAACCTAGGATTTCAACAGTGCTGTAGTAAATATTTTGCATATGCAAAAACTTCAGTCAATACATAGAAATTTCCCAAACTTCAAATGTGAAAATGTTAAAATAATGCAAAGTCTCTGAAGAATACTGATGTCCACAGCTCATGCAGTGATGGGACAGAGAAAAACAAGAGAAAGACCATACTTGAAATGTATTTCATTAGCACCAGATTAGTTCAGGAACTACCAGAACCCAAACAAGAATTGAGAAAACTCAATTTTGTGATGACTAAATGAGTCAAACCAAGACTAAAGCAGTGTGCTATATAATTTTATGAAAATAAATCTCTCTAGTAATTTTATCTCCCTGTTTTCCCTGAAAGAGACCTTATTATCATGAAATACTCTCAGATCTTTTCTCAAGTTTCTTATAGCTATAATGCCACCTTGGGTAGTAATAAATCCTTTCATTCCTTTGTGGGGTGTTAAGTGGAAAACTGTTGAGAATTGTCGAGAGAGATATTAACATCAACATTGTAGGCTCAGGTATTATGGTATGAAATAAGCAGTAATATTTTCTCATGAATCTAAGGCTGATGGTTTCTGAATACTCGATGTATCAAGACTTGTCCTAGAAGCTGAAAAACTCTGATCCACTCACTGAACAACAGATGGGCCTAATCAGCTGAGATAACTGTGAGAAAAGTTGAGCCTTTTCATTAAGCTAACATGCCAATATATGATAATTAATAATTATCATGTATTGACCCCTCAATTAAGAAGCCGGTCCATGATTTGTACTTAATGCTTCCAACATCAGTGCAATGTGCCTGAACCATACTGACACTTTAGACTCTTAGGTGATATAGGATAAATTTCTTAACCTCCATAAGAATATTGTGTATGAAGCACAGAAGTATTTCATTGACTATTCTTGAGCCAGCATTTTTCTTTAGGTAATTTCTGATGGAAAAGATGCTGCAAAATGTGATTGTCTTGACCAAGGATCAGAAACCGTTATGAAGCTAAAGTTGATAGCAGGCAAGTGCCACAAATAGGATTGCTTGAGTAGTAAGGCGCTTCATTTACAACGCAGTGTGGTCAGTAAATTATCTTTAACATCCTATCCCTTAAATACTGTCATTCCTTTCTGTGCTGTGATGCATTTCTATTAAGTTTTTCATAGCTACAATCCGATATATAAAATATTGATTTTTAAGAAAACAGCAACCATTTGATTAATATTTGGGTGACAGCATATTAATACTGGGACAAATTTCTTAACCAAGTGGGGATTCTTAGCTCTTCGGATAACTCATCACGTTGGAAGTGTCTTAAGACTTAATTGAACTCAGTGAATAAACTAATTCTATACTATCTCTAAAGTATATCAAAAGTCACTGGGGCTCTTAATATATGAAATAACATGAGTAGATTATTTATTTACTCAACATTTATTTGATTCGGGAATGAAAATCAGGGATTTTCACATAGTAGCCAACGCTGTGCCAGCGAGATAATCCCCAAGCCTCACTGGTAGTGTTTAAGAAGCAGTTTCATCAAAGCAAATGTCAGATCTGGGTTAAGAAAACAGAAAGTTACTACCATGTTTATGAATTCAAGAAGGCAACACAGGTCACCAGAGAGATGCAAAGGTCCAAGGCACAATCATATCCAAAACACTGGCGTGCTGAGGCTGGGTATAAGCAAAGGTCTTGGAAGAAGTGCTTTCCAAGCAGAGTCGAGGTAGATGTTTAACTAACTAAATGTTACCTTTGACAGCTTAGGTCAGACAAATCTCACTGAGCTGCCATAAAGGCCAGGGCCATCTAAACAACAGTCTGGAGTTTTCACTTCTTTCTCTCTGCTATTTTAGACTTTCATATCAACAGCAACCTGTTGTTGAAGCAACCTCTCCTAGAGGGTACAGACAACTGTCTTTGAGCAGAGAGAAGGAAACGAAGGGCTGTCTGGAGATTAGATTCATTGGCAAATCACTCTAAAGGAACGGGTGGAAATCTTGAATCTATAAAAAGATAGCGATTACGCTAAAATAACCAAGAACTGTTCCATGGGGTGAGATTATTGTCTGTTTCTTATTGTCTGTTTTCTACTTTGTGTGTTAAATATATTTAGCAGGTATTGGTAAGTCAAAGAAAATGTATTGCTTAGGTCATACAAGGAATCTCTACTGGAGCTGGGGAAATGGTTCAGCTACTCCTTTATTTGTATTAATATGAGGAGCAAGGAACCAAAAAAGGAATTGTATTAAAAATAGGTAGCAGATGATAAGAAAGGGAAGCAGTGTGTCTATTGCAAGATAATTTCTTCTTTAGAACAAGGAGGGGATTAAAGAAGTGGCAGCAGTGCATGAGTGCTTATTGAAGGAGGTGGGGATGGATCAAGGGATGAATATGATCGAGACAAATTGTACAAAATTCTCTAAAATCTAATGAAATGCTTTATTATTAAAAATGAATAAGAGGTGAAAAAAGCACTTGTTGCTTTTTCAGAGGACCCTGAAGTCATTCTCAGCATCTGCATGGTACATCACAACTATCCATGACTCCAGTTTCAGATCAGACACTGTCTTCTGACCTGCACAAACAGCTCTATGGGCATGTGGTCCGTATGTACAAATGCAGGCAAAACAACCATAAATATAAATTTTAAAAGTTTTACTAAAAAAGAAACTCTGTTCTCTCTACTTTGATAGGGAAAATGATTACATGAGGGTAAGGAAGACAGATGTGGGTAAGAAATTAAAATTCAACAAAGTAAACTGTTTTTTATCAATTATCATCATACTTATATATAAAACATATTTTAAATATTTTCTAAAAGGTATTTCTAGTATACTGGTCTAAAATACAATAGATAACTGCAATGATAATGCTAAATATGAATTCATGAGATAAACAGATAAATATACTAAAAAGAAAGACAGCTTTTCTCCATGTAGAATTGACTTGGGAGTTAGAAAGATGGCTCAGTGGTTAAGTGCATTTACTTCTCTTTCAGATTTCCAAGTTCACTTCCAACTTCTCATCAAGTATCTCATAAACCTGCTGGAATTCTACCTCTAGAACATTTGATATTTCTGGCCTCCACAACTACATCAATGATATGTGTACATACCTACACACAGAAATATACAAACCCACATAAATTAAAATATAAAAGATAAATGATGTATTCACATATGACATTCTTGAAAAATAGCAGAAATTTAACAAATAAATATTTACAGGTTTGTTCTTATGAATATTCTGAGGCTAAGGATTACCATGTAAGATCAGTGATAAAACTATATTCTTTATGGTGTGCTCTGTATGGGGTTTGAGGCAGATATACTACGCAAACAACTCAATGTATAAAAATCATCTCTGGCTAAGGTGCTCGTACAATGTATCCATGACATTCCAAAGAAAACACACCTCTAGGAAAATTAAATACTCTTAGCAAGGGTCCGACGTTGTGTTGAAATACTCTGGAAGAAGATGTCACTTGACTGCTAAAATTTCTGAAAGAAGGGAGAAAACTCATGTGCAAAGGAAAATTTTATGATATCTACGACACAAACCATTTGTATATCAGTCCACATTTTCCCTGCTGAAAGGCTAATCAATTTTCAAAATCCAAGAAGTTTAAAATCTGTATATATGAACTATGTAACAAGCTATTTCCTTTAACTATTTTTAACTTTATATTTACATCTATGTATTTTCATTTTTAATCCTGTGGACTAAGTGAAACACTACTGAAATACATATGGTTTTATGGAGAAGACGTAGGGAACTTAACCTTTACCCTTGTTTTAAATTATATAAATCCACCATATTACATTACCCAAGATTTAAAGATCAGCTCTCATTTCATTTTCAAAATTGCATTTCAAGATTTGTTAGATTTTGCCAGTGAAAGCTAATGCACTAAGAAGAAAAAAAAATAGTATTCACAACACGTATTAGCCAGAAGCAATAATGATATTATTTCTAAATCAATAGTGTCTTCTTCGAAAGAAGCTTAAAGTCTCTTTTAGATAAACAATCATTAATTTTTAAAGTGTCTGTAAATAAGGGAAGTGACAAGACTTTTTAGTATCCAAGGGAAGCTATGAATAGTGTCACGTAATAAAAATGAGTTCCCTCACTTAACTGAGTGCTAGGATTATCCTAAAGAAAGCTCATGGGGACCGGGGAGAAGCCTCAGTGCGGAAAGTGTTTACCTTTCAATCATGAGGACCCAAGGTCACATTTTGAGAAACCACAAAAAACAGGGACATTAACATGACTGCAGTGCCATTGTTCTTACAGCAAGGTGGGAGGCAAGACAGAGAGACTTCAGGGAGGATTGTGAGCCAATTAGTTTGGTGTAAACAGCTGTGAACCAGAAAGAGACCCTATCTTAAGCAAGGAAGAGGGTAAGAATTAATGCTCAAGGGAGACTTCTTACCAGAACGGGGCCACCATGAAATACCTAATGCCTCAGATTAGAGAGCTGAGAAGTGTGTGTGTGTGTGTGTGTGTGTGTGTGTGTGTGTGTATACATATATATGCACACACATAAATTAGTATTTACCGCTGGGTCAAACTGAGTGACTTTTACACCCAGTTGCACTGACCTCTGTCTACCCCTGTTCTTTTCCTTTCCTCACATCCTTGTGAGATAAACCGAGCACGCTCACAATGTCCAGACAACGCAAGAATTGACATCTTACCCTATGATATATTCATAGGAATTTGGGTGCCTACGTGCATATTTAACAGTCAATCAAAAGTGCTGGTAAATTTCTTGAAAATGTTTAAGGACCAGACTGAGAGCCATTTTTCGCTTCCATTTCATTAAATACTTCACAAACCTGTACATTTTATATATAACTGACCATTGAGAACGAAGAGTTCCTAGAATAAAAACCCCAAAAGTAACCTAAAAAAAATACAGTGACAATGTGGCAAATTAGTCACCCTCTTTTATCCTCTTGACTATCAGTACTTCCTGGTGAATGGAATGAAGCCAGTATTTGTGCAGAATCTATAGCAGTGTGGAAGAGACTCAGGATCTAATTGTCAGTGCATTTGACTCCAAATTATGTACTACTCCCAACATACCTCTGTAGAGGCTACCTAATGTTTGTACGATTCATCCCTGCTCTGCTTGCTGTTGAAACTCTTTTCAAAGAAATATATGGGAGCCAGAGATTGGTGGTGTATGTCTTTAATCCCAACACTTGGGAGGCAGAGGCAGCAAATTTCTGAGGTTGAGGCCAACCTGGTCTACAGAGCAAGATTCAGGACAGCCAAGGGTACAGAGAAAATCCTTATCTAAAAAAACCAAAATAAAATAAATAAATACATAATTTGGTAAGTCGACATAAAAGAAAAGTGCTTGTGTGCTTCATGGGTTGACTGATCTTAAAAGCTGCAAAAGGGTTAAAGACAGAGTGAAATGAAAATGTGGTCTAGGATCAAATGCTCATCCTCTTGCTAACTGTATCTATTGCCCTAAGCTGTTTTAGAACATTTTCATCTGAAAAAGATTTTTTTTTTCCCCTGGGAAGATATCATGATAAATAATGACTACAGAATAGCCACGCTGATTTTAAACTTCTTCAAATTTATTTGGAACTTTAAATGGGATAAATAATGATGGGACAACCAAAAACCCCTCAGTAAGTGCCTCATGTACTGTAGGTAATGTTGCATGCATCTGTGTTCTTCACTTACTATCCATTTCTCAGTGAAATGGATAAAAATCGTTTTCTAAGAAATTGAAGCCATATAGACAAAAGTCGTAAAAAAGACATAAAACCAGGAAAATTTCTGCAAATCATGTAAATAAGTTCCAAGGAAAGACAAAAGACTACAGTAAAGCAACTGTTGAAGTCTACTGAGAACTGGAAGCCACAGAAGCAAACCTATCAAGCACAGTAGGAGTAATTCTTAGAGAAGATTTCATGGAGAGAAAACCAAAACTCTTCAACTGATGACAACAGTGCCGTAGGGTCTAAGGGTATAATCTTTCAGGATAGACTGTTGAGTTTGAGTTATTACTCAGCATATACAACAATGAAGCTAGAATCAAGTGATTTGCCATCGCTCTGCCTCAGTTTTCTGAACCCTTCAATGTAAATAAGATCTGCTGAATGGAATGTACATTTCAAGATTAGATGTATATAGAAGTGTGTATCATAGTATATATTATATATTTGGATATATAATGTTAGAGTTCTGACTACTTTTGTGAGGTAAAATAGACTGTATATTAGTTAGTGATGCAGACATTGGGAAGGCCTGTCTCGTCCTTAGAAACATTAGTGTATTACCATACCAAATTAGTAATTTGCATATAATTAATGGTATTATTAGCATATTATTAAATTTCTATAAGATATGTTTAAGTTTTAAATTGTTACTTTAACAGGTCAAGAAAGTAAAGTCATGGTTAAATTTAGTTAATTAGTAAAATTTCACTCCTGTGTTTCCAAGCACACTTCTACAACACCGTGATAAGATTCCAGTGCCTCTTATTGGCTCTTTTTCTCATCGTTGGCCTTGTCCAAGAAGGAGATCATATTGGAAATCACATCATGTGGCATCAAGTTTCTAGTTACAATACCTTCACTACAATAACCTTTTAAGGGGTGAATATGAGAACAGTACAAGCAGCAGCAGCTTGTCTACACTGTCTTTATTAAACGCCCACAGCATGCAAATGATCACTAGCTGAATAGCTACAGGGCACACCTTCCAGTATTAGTTCACTGAAACACAGGAAAATATAGCAGTTTCCCATTTGAAAGCTGAGAGCACCCAGGGCCCGTAAGAACAATGTTGAGTCTATAAGCAGAATCCATGTAAAGGCAGTTGACAAGCAAAGTAACGATTAGAGACATGCTTACCTCTCAGTGGTTTCACATTCAAAACTGCTACTCTTCATTAGAATTGATCAAGGTCAATATTTTTAGGCATCCAGTACTAGGCCATTACCTTTCTCCAAACCATTCATTCAAACCAAGTTAGCTTATTCTACTCCAGACATCCATTCTACCCTGTTTACTTCTCCCTCATTTCTTTCAGAAACAGTGCATCTATTTCTGACCATTTGATTAACCTTATTACCCTCTTGTGCTAAATTAATCTCTCAGTAATAAGCAGCTGGTACTAACAAAACCACAACTTAGCTTTCAAGGCCCTCTTGAGCTAACCAGGTTTCATTCAAAGGATAGGTTTATGGAGCCAAAAATGAATTCAGTAATTTCCAACATATGCCACTTTAGAGGAGAAACAGAAGGTATTATAGAATAATTTGAGTCTTCTTGATTCTATTCGATACTTGGCCCCTGGGTATTTCTAGTTTTAACTGACAAGTGTTTCAGAAGCCTATTTCTTTAGGCTTTGATATAGTTCAAGTAAGTCTTCAATATATACTTACAGTAAATCATAACAATAAGAAAATTTTGATTAACCATACAGAAGATGCTATCAACCAAATCTAGCTGATCAAATTAAAGTATCTATCTCCACAGAAGATGAAAGCTATATAATGTCTGATAATAACATGTCTCTGGTTGCTTTTTTATTATTATTCTTTCCTATAGACAAAATACGATGAACTCAGTTAGCTAAAATAAATGTTATATAAATAGTATGGTGCTAATAAGCATAGAAGATTCAACTATTACTTAAGAACATAATTTTTTTCAGTAGGAAATTCCCTTATATTTTTTTAAAAAATCATATTTCTATACTTATTGAATAAAACAATGGAAAATATGTTTAGTATTCAATGTTCTTGTTTATCCAGAGAGTACATTGCAGTTTTCAAGTTCTCCACTGCTCTGAATCCAAAGTCAATTTGCTTCTATTTGGGAATTTTTCAAAGGCAGGTTGATAGAATAGCTAGATCAGTAATCTCCAGAGCTTTTATTTTCTAAGTATAGAATGCTGGGTCCTATGCTGTCTATAAAGATATGAGCTATTATATCTGAAATCTCCAAATTACCTTTCTGTAGGGCATTTTTTGCTCTATCCTTTCTAATCACTGAAGTCAGGGTAATATTTAAGAATCTATGATGGGCTATCCTTCATCTGAATGGAAGCAATTTCTGTACACTTTTATGAAAGTAAAATTTTATATAAGTCAGGTACCACGATATGAATGAACTGATCCTTGGACTTATTGTCTTGAGAGTGACTCATATAATGTCTACAGTTCAGTTAGAAAGAACATCGTTACACTGAGTAACAACGCCAATGATCATGGAGCAGTTGGAGCTCTACCGAGGGTGGAAACTGACATGAGTTGGAGAAGATACTGCTTTGACTCTATGAAGATAAAGTAAACAAAGCAACTAGCAACAAACATTTGCCTACAAGCATTGCATATCAAATACTTTCTTTAAACCCCATCCCCAATTTTAGTTTTCTTCTAATGTACTCTGCAGTTTTCATAGAAGTTCAACATTTGGACTTCCCCTAAACTATTTGTTTCTTAAAGTAAACAAACAAACAAAAAATCATGTTGAGGCCTATCATAAAAAGATGAGCCTCGGGGACTTGGCTGAGAAATATCCCTTACACTCTCAGGCATTTGAACAGTTGGTGCCCAGTTGACAGGGCTATTTGGTCTGAGAGGTTTGGGTTATGCAGCTTTGCTGAAGGAAGTAAATCACCATGGGTGAGGTTTGATAAACAAATCCTGCACCCCAACGAGTTTGTTCTCTCTGTTTCCTTCTTCCAGTTGAGCATGTGCCATCTCAGATTCTTGCTCTTTCTGCCATACCCACCTGCTGACAAGCTTCCCAACCATGCTGGATTCTTGTCCCCTGGAACATTAAGTCCAAATAAACTTTTATTTCGATAAGTTGTCTTGTCCACGGCACTTTATCAGAGCAATGCAAAAGTAACTAATACAGGGTGTTTCAGGACAGCTACACAATTGTCTCATTTCCTCCTGACCTTCGTTGGCTCAGGGAAGAATCAGGGTATGCACTGCACAAACCTCATTGTAGATTCCACTGGCAAAGTGAATTTGAGTAGACTTTGATTTGCTAAATTCTGTATTAGATCAAACTTCTAGAAAATGAGAAGATGACTCAGAGGTTTTTCTCGTTATTTCCAACTTTATATTTTATGAAAAATTGTGCACTGAAGCTGTAGCTTTGATAAGGCAGGAAATATGATATATCTCAGGAAGTGATGGAAGGTGAGAACTCCAAATGGGGACCACACCTCATCATTGCATGCATGCCATACAGTATTCTATTTGTTAAATGCATGGTTCCAAATGATGAGAAAAATAATTTACTTGGTAAAGCATATTCATACATTCTTTTTTGAAAATTTTATTTTATATTCCAAACACAGTTCTCCCTCCTGCCTAGCCCCCTGATTTCCCCCTCAGCCAAGCCCCACATCCACTACTCCCAAAGGGTAAGGGCTCCGATGAGGAGTCAGCACATTAAGTTGAGGCAGGAACAAGGCCCCCACTCCCTCTGTATTAAAGCTAAGCATTGCATCCCACCATAGAGAATAAGCTCCAAAAAAGCTAGTTCATGCACCAGGGATAGATCCTGGTCCCACTGCAGGGGTCCCTGCGATAGGCCAAGCTCTACAACTATCTGCCACATGCAGAGTACCTAGTTTGATCCCAAAGAGTCTGCATAGCTCTCAGTCTAGAGTTCATGAGCTCCCACGAACTTGGTTCAGCTGTCTCTATAGATTTCCCCATCATGATCTTGACCTCCCTTGCTCATATATATATTCCCTCTTCCCTCTCTTCAGCTGGGCACCCAGAGCTCTTCCTATGCTTGCTTGTGGGTCTCTACATCTGGTTCCATCAGTCACTGGATAAAGGCTCTATGACAACAGTTGGGATATTAACCAACCTGATTACAGAGGATGGCCAGTTCAGGCACCCTCTCCACTATTGCTAGGAATCTTAGCTGAGGCGATCTTTGTGGAATTTCTTTAACACCAGGTTTAATCAGGGAAAAGCAAATCAAACCCACTCTGACATATCATCATACACCTATCAGAAATGCTAAAATCAGAAATACTGCCGACATCTTATCTTGTAGTATATATGGAGTAAGAGGTACACGCCTCCAGTGTTGGTAGGAGTGCAAACTTTCACAGTTAGTTTTGAAATCAGTATAAGAGTTTCTCAGAAAATTGGCAATCAAACTACCTCCAGACACAGTGATACAGCTCTTAGGCATATACCCAAAAGATGCTCAATTATACCACAAGGACACTTGCTCAATAATGTTCATAGCACCATTATTCATAACAGTCAGAACCTAGATGACTCTCAACTGAAGAATGCATAAAGAAAATGTGGTTCATTTACACAATGGAGTATTACTCAGCCGTAAAAACTAATGATATCAAAAAGTAAAAAGCCACGGACCAGTTTTACCTTCATTTCTCATTTTCGCTATGTCCTTGTTTACAAGCTATGGTTTACGTACAACATGGTTCTATATTCACCCTTCGCTGTTCAGTTTTAGAAAGCTCACACTTGTGCTTCTACTGACATGTAACACACTTCTAGTCGAAGCACACACTTTGGAAATTGTGTCATAAGATGGCCTTAAGACTCAAGCTACAGCATCACAGCAGTAAACAGGCTCAATTGACCCTCTATAATTCTTGTTAATTGTCTATAAAAGGTGATAGAACTGACACCACAATTCTAAGCACAAAACTCTACAGGCAACCTGAAACTAAGGACCCTCAAATTCCGTGCAATTCATCCAGTGCATGAAAGCAGTTTATAGTAGCATAAATGCATCAGGGTCTTTCCTGTCTTCTAGTTCCTCTGTCTAATGATATCACCAACCATGTCTTTTCCCAGATGTTGGGGAAAACAGAGAGACAAAAAGAATCAACACAAAGTCTAAGGTATAGGAAGGAGAGGACAGGGAGTACCATTTTGGTGGAAAGCTCAGCCTCTGACCCTAGCATCCATATACCTATCTGGGAGGTTGTACAGGAAACTCCACCCCAAATCCCCTCACCCATCTCTCTCCAAACCCCATCACATCTCAGATAGCTTGACAAATGATGACCCATCACCCCAGAGATGCCCAAGACCACACCCCCAGGGTATTTAAACTGCCCTCCAGGAAACAGACACATGGTTTTTCTGTCTCTCTTTTCTGTCTCCTCTCTGGGAGGCTGAAAAATCATCTGGAAGCATTTTATCCATCAAACTTGGACTTTTTCTAATTTGGCTTGATTGATCTGATTTGGATTTCTGCATCAGCAGAGGGGCTTATTGGAGCGCAGAAAGTTTTCAAGTGTAATTAAGAAAAGTGAATTTGTGAACATCAGATTCGTCAAATTCTTAATATCATTTTCTTCGTTTTATAAATTAAGGGATGCTTACTTTTCTCATAATGCACAATGACTGTTTTTGTACAGTTGCTTCAGATCTAGCAAATATAGAAAGACCATACCTCATTATACATACCTGTCCAGGACTTTTCCAGTCCATACTTCTTACTAAAATAGTTTTTATTTTTTTTGTGAGAATCTTGTTGTTTACATATGACAAAACTGAGATGCACCAAGGTTTCAAAATGTTTATACAGTCAGGCAGTATAATTATAATGAGCCTTGAAACTAAGTAGGCTTTCCGACTTGAAAATTCAAATGTTCCTTCCACTAAGCCATGTGACTTCCTCAAATATCTTTTTAGACAAATCTCTGGGCACATGATATCACAAGAGAAATTTCTTTTTTTTTTAAATTGGCACATGACCAAATAATTAAAAAGTCTTAGATTTTATTACCTAAAGTCACAATGCAACACGACAACATTTTACAGCAAAAATAGATGACCTTACAAGTACATGGAATTTAAGCACCAACTTTCCCACAATGAGCCACTGCTAGTCTTGTGAGCATTGTTACTTTAAATACCAAAGCACGAGCTGGGGAAGGTATTCAGGAATGCAGCTCTCATTACAATCAAAAGTAAGAAGTAATGGGAAAGAAAGCTCTAGATTCTTCCCAAGGCACCCTCTGAAATCAACACCTTTCTTATGTAAATTTGGAAGGAACTGAGATGTTAAATATCAAGAGAAACCTGGAATATGTAACAAATAAAGCTTACAGGCCATGGATAGAGAGTTCTCAAATGGAATATGTGGGCTCTCAGAGAGGCATACTAATAGAATTGCTGACATTGATGTGGATCTGTGGACCAGAAAGAACATTCTAGAGCAATTCAGGACACCTAATTCTTAAGGAGTAGGTTTCACGTATTCAAATTACTGTGGTCAAACCAATTTCAGAAACTGCAATAACTCTTCTTATGAAATTCGTGATGGGTTTTGTCATATTAAAAATTCCTGATCATATCTCTATTAAAGCATCATCTTAGATACAGGGGTTCCAAAAATAACTTAACCATAAAATGCTGTTAAGTATAATTTTACTTCTCATTAGCATCCTGTCTGGGAATGAGACACACCAATATAACCCTTTTCTAACATAAAGCCAGCTAGTAATTAACAAGGTCAATGATTCTTCCAATACCATTAAAGGTTGCTTAATGAAATGATGCTTTAGAAATCTATCAAAGGAGTGTCTTTACATTTAAGAAGCATCATGACTAAGTTTGGAATTACTTTATTATAGCAAAAATGGAGAATTTCAAGTAGCATTGCTTTCAAATTGCAATAAATTATGAACTTCACGAAGGCAATAATTAAGCTTCCTTTACCAACCCCACATTCTAGAGTAGATAAATGGGAAGCTTTCAAGGCATATTCAAGGGGTTGAATGAATGGGTAAGCGAATACGTAAAAATTGCAACCTTACACACTCTGCACTTGTGAATCTAAACTCTGCATCTCATTGCTAAAAGGTTTTGTTTGTTTGATTGTTTCTAATTATTCTACCATCAGTATTCATCATTTGTAGAAGGGAGAGTGCACAGGACGAGCACAAACCTGAGCCATATTCATTCCCAGCAGAGCTCCCTTAAGGTAACACTCGGCCCTCTTGCTTCAATTTTAATTACATAAGCCCATTTTTACAATATACACAGTGTCCTGTCATGTTTTCCATGTTTCTGTATTTTTAAAATACCTTGGCACAGCATCGTGTCCTAAGAACACAAAAAGCTATGATATTTCACCACCACCAACAACAACAAAAACTGTGTATTGGATAAGTTTGGTTTAGGCAAGAGTTACAGTATTCAAACCCGATGTGTTGATGGCTGTGAGGTCATAGTTTTGAGAATGAAGAGAATCAGCAGCACAAATTGAGTAAGTTGTTAAGAGGGTACAAAGCAGACGTCCATGCATATAGGATCCTTTGCTGATCAACTGGTCAGAGGCCCCTGTGACGCTAGGAAGTGGTTTTCCCGTGAAGCATAGTATTTCCTATTGACTAAATCAGTGTGTGAGATTACTTTACACAGAGTACCTATTAGAAACAATGAAAACTAGCTGTATCTCAGCCTTCTCTTAGCTCATGGAAGATTGTGATGCCAGTAGAAAGAAACTACCAGTCCCTACTTTCATATATTTTGTGTAAATAGATGGTTAGTTGATTCACTTCATCTAAGGAAATAGACCAAGTTCTCCTGGGGTGCTAATACTCAGTAAACAATGCTTGGAATCCTGCTATACACTTTGGGAAATCCTTGGAGTTCTCTGTTAAGAAAATGTGACCTGTGTTTAGTGTGATTCATTCATTTAATGTTCTTACATGTACAGATTTTTATATTGAATACAACCCTCCTTCACTTCCTTCCCTTCTCTCTTCTCCTTTCTTACCCTTCTTCCCTCTCTTCTTTGTTTCCTTAGAATATTTTATGTGCACTTTCTCTTAATATATACATAAATGATTTTGCATGACTATAAAAATCTTAGAATCCCAAAGAAATAAAAATACATAATATTTGTCAGATATAGGCTTAGCTCACTTACTATAACCGCCCCCAGTTGCACATACTTTCCCACAAACTCCATAACTTCATTTATCTTTGTGACAGAATATTTCTACTCTGTTGTGCATTGACTAGTTTATGAGAACTTGACACAACCTAGGCTTGGGATAGCTTCCTTCCACAGATATTTCTATAATTTACTGTGATAACTTATGTGGGGTAATGCTTTAGGATCTGAAATGTTCCTTAAAGAATCATGTGTTGAAGACTTGGTCGTAATTGAGATTTAGGAAGAGATTGGATTCCTACATCTCTAATCTCATCAATGGCTAGGTCTGCTGTTTCCTGGGTTCAGAACTTAATAGGTTATTGGAAGGGTTATGGAAATCTGATGGGTAGAACCTTGTTGAGAGGGGTGTATAAATGGAAGTGTTACTTTGGAGACGATATCATGTCCTTTCTCACCCTACGTTGTTTCCTAACTTCTACAAACAGGCTACATGCTTTTTTTTTTCCAGATCTCTTGTGATTCTCTGCTCACAGTAGCCTTTGAAATAATGAAGCCAGAAAATCAGGGACCGGAATCTCAGAAATCATGAACAAAATTAAATTATCCCATTTTTATTGCTTTATAAATGATCCCACTTTTAAAACTGTTTCAGATTTTTTTTCCCCACAGCAAAAAAATCTAACACACCTAACACAATGACTCAAAGGTGAATCCTGGGTATAAGAAACATAGCTTACAGTCATTTACTCTGAAAGAAGGTGGATAGTGAATAGTACTCATACTTAAAAGCCAGAGAAATCCCATAATTTACAACATAAAGTTAAAAATACTTTAATGCCTTAAATATATATATGAGGGGTTTACTACGCAAACTTTAACCACAAAAGTGTGCAAAATAATGTTTCATGTTTGAGAAAACTAAAATAAATAATTTTAATTGAAATTTAGAAACATAGAATATGTCAATAATGCCTCAAGGATTATAAATTTCAGATTAGAATGTACATGAAACTAATTTTGTTCCTTTTATAAAATGAAATTTTCCATTAAAAATAAATAAATCCTTATAACTTCCAAGGATCAGGGAACAACATAGAAAAGGAGGAAAACAGATAGGACCAACGAAATGGAAAGGTAAGCTGTGAAATGCTTTCCTCCAGACAAAGCATGACCATTACACATATGAGCACACAGCAGCTGTTTCCAACAGCAAAAGACTTGTACAAGATCCAGCCAGTTAAAACTCTGGCAGGGAATGAAGAGAAAGAGCCAAACCCTTGCCATTAGCTTAGGAGCTATTGGAATCTGACTTCAGAGTGAGTCACTTTTCTTTGGGACTGTGGCCATTGGTAGATATCACTTTCATATGCATGTTTGGGCAGCACTAATTGAGTCTAGTGTGTTAAAAACTAAATGATGTAATATAAGAATAGGAATTTGGGAGGGGAAACTGACTGTGGTCCTGGGAGTATTTAGAGGTAGGGGAGAGGAAGGTAAGATCAAGATACAGAATATAAATCTATGAAAATACATATATCTGTAAATAAATAAATAAATAAGGAAAATGTATAGCAGTATAGAGGCAAGGAGGTCTTTGGTAGATCCCTTGGATAACAGGCACAAGGCTCCAGATCCCATTCCAACAACCATAAAAAATGGGAAAAATGTAATGTACAACAAAAGTTTTTTCTATATCCAATTAAACAATTTTGTGTACTTCAAAGGATCAGATTAGTCCCACCAAGGTTATACCCAGGTAATCTGTGTCCTTTTCTGTTAAGACACATGTAATCTGATTATCCTCATGACACTTCACCATTTTCTGGAGTTTGGCCTACACTTTTCAAGGGAGGGTGAAGGAATTTGGCATCAATTATCCCCAACATAAACATTTCATTTGGACTACATGATTCCATATTATGTGTAGGGGTTCTGTCAAGGGAAATCAAAGTTCACAAATGGCTGTGAACCCTGGTTCATAGAAAACCAAAGAGCTAAACCAGGAAGGAGAATGAACAAAGCCAGATGGAGCAGGAAAAGAGAAAACAAAACAGATTAACCATCGCCCTGGAGACAGAGTATATTCTTTGCACACTCCAACTTTCCAGTGTATGTTCTTTAGGCAAGAACAAAATATATTCTAAAATGTTTGTTTTTCTTAAGTTATTTGCATAGCCTAGCTTCTTATTTCATAATTATACTCTGGTTTAAAAATCTGAAGATTTGAGTCATTCTTGTCTTCCTTCCTTCCTGTTAACTTGTTTATGCTGTGGAACTTCTGAGTCTATAATTAAATTATTGTCTCAAACAAATTCACCACATCCATGCATATATTAGCATTTCATTATAAATTATAACAGTAGGCAAACATAAATGTATACCAGATGACGTCAAGCTGAACAGTGCTCCATGGATCTAGGTTCATATTTATGGTATCTTGCCTGGATCCCAGAAATAGAAAGCAACAGAAATAATAACTCTACGTACTCTAGGAAATAATGACAAGGTATGATTGGTGGAAACATTCACCAAACCCTTATTTCAATTCTCCTTTATACCCCATTGATATTATGTTTGTTCAGGAAAATGCTTTAACTGATGGGGAATGGCAATGAATGTGATAAGCAAAGAAACTTTAAATACTTGTCAGGTTTTCTGTAGTCTCCATACTCTGGTGATTCACTCTGATAAAAGCGTTTTCACTCTCACTGGTCACTAAAATAGATATATGACAATCAAAAGGACAAAGGCTTTTGTTTGGCAAAGATCCCTCGACAAACCTGCTCTTGTTGGTTGAAATAGAATCCCCTTCAGGAAGAGTACTTGCTGTTGAAAGAGTCTTATGTTTGGGGGAAATTTGTTTTATAGAACCGATATAGCTTTAATAAAGACAAAAGACAGAGGCAACACATGGAAGGGGAGGGGAAGGAAGACAATTGCAGAAGTAGGCTTAAATGAGTCCTCGGAATGATACATGTTTTTAGTTCTAAGCTAATAGACTGAATCTATAGTGATGCAGAATTGAGTGATGAGGATGTGTTCCTAGGAATACATTGGTAGGTTAATATGCCATTGTGTTTGCACCACAGAGTACATTTACAAAAACCCAGATTATATTGGTCCATAACTGATATGCCTCCATAATTTACTAGACTCTAGGTTAATGAGGCCCCTTCCGGCATTACATAGCATACATCTTTAGAGTAAAGTTATACTTAGAAACAGAAGGAAAACTTGCAAAACTAATTGTGTAGTATGGTTCATATATAACCAAAAGTACTGAGTTGAATAAAAGTTTCAGCAGTTGAGCACATTGGCTGCTCTTCCAAGGAGCCTGGGTTTGATTCCCAGCACTGACAAGGTGGCTCACAACCTTTTGTGACTTCAGTTTCAGGGAATCTGATGTCCTCTTCTGCTCTCCACATGCACCATTCATGTGCATACACCCATACATATAAAATAATAAAAAATTAAAACTAAATAAACATCCAACATAGAAGTTTATTAACTTTGTCATGTATGATGTAGTAGATGTATAGCTTGCAATACATTTACGCCATTGGTCACTTAAGCTTGTTTACACTAGTGCCAGTGCTGGTATAATGACTAGCACACTACTGTAAGGCCCTGTCCTCCCTGTTCCTTGAGGCCAAAACACAGGAGGCAAGTAATGTTTACGCTTACCAGCTAAGCTTCCTGTTAAGTTCCGTTCTTGCTTCTGCTACAGCCTGGTACATTAGCCTGAGGGGTCTATTTTACTTTAAAATGGTAATTTCTCAACCTGCCTAAAAGATGCTCAAGGCGCCAAGGCCCATCTAACCTGTCTGACATTGCCTTGAACCCTTGACCGACCACCTGCTTGGGGAGAAGCTCCCACAAACACCAGTTTGCCCAGCCCCCTCTGGGTGGGAGGAGTTTTTCTTTACTGGGGCCAAAAGTATTTAACCCTGGATTTAGTTGAATAAATTGGGCTTTCTCTTCTTGAGGATGACTGGAACTCTGTATCTGTGTGTGTGCGTCTTGTGTTTTAACCCCTAGGACAACATGGAACTCGTGGGAGGTGGGTGGCATGGAACGGCGACCCCACACACTATGTTACATTATGAAGACTCCCATGCCACTAAGCAACATGACTTTTATTTTAGTCTTCAATTTCGCTTATAGTCCCTGTTCACCATGGATGAAAGAATCATTCTATCTTGTGTGATTACACATGCATTGGTATATTGATATTTTCTCAAGAGTGTAACACACTTTAAATGTTGCTCCTTTTTGCCACTTTGAAACCTATTTTAAAAGGTCTCATTTGGTGAATTTCCTTGTAGAAAAGATCTAACCTTCAAAATGATTGCAAATATGGAAATTTCTAAAGCTGGTGGGCCTTATTTCCTACTTTTATGAATATTAGAAAAATCTTGCAGACTACATCACTGTCACAATTGTCTCATTGTATAGATGGAAGATCAAAAGAAAAAGAATATGTCTAGGGTGAGATGACCACTTCAAACAGACTACTGAATAAATGTATATACTTTAGAAATTTAAATCAATGTGTCCGTTCTAGTTTATGAGTTATGGAAGCATACCACAATCTATAAAGCATTACGAGAAGATTTTTCATCTGACTTATGAACAAAGTTAGTAACTCTTTATATAAACAAATTATGGACTTAGTACACACATAGTGTTAAAGATTTCTCTAACTCTTGTGTTAAACACACATGTTCAAAGTACTGAGATCACAGTAAACAAGGACTAAAGGAAATTTGATGGATGAATACAATGTTTACATAAGACACAGGGTGAGTGTGATCTATACTTGGAGTTTTCACCTATACTTAAAATTATGACATAAGTTTCATTGTTATTATTTTTAACCCAGTTTTAGGTCATATCCTATATTCAAATTACAGCTTCTTCAAACAAGAATATAGTATTTCTGCTTTTACTCTAGTGGCATTTTCAGCTGAATACTTTCTTGCTGTGGATGTGACTTGGCTTACAAATGATCAGAGATTGGCAGAATCCCTGGGTACTACCCACTAGATCCCATATGTGCTCCTTTAATTTGGTATAATAATAACTAAATACAGATACATTCCTTCTGAAACAAACAAACAAAATATCTGTCCATGGAGATACCCACTGAGTTAGCAAGTGTTATTTAGTGTACTCTCTCGACTCTGGTTGTAAGTTATGATCACAAAATAGCCATAGTAACTTGCTAGTACTTTATAGCTACACCCTAATTCTTTTAACCTTGACAAAAGTCAAAAGAACTACATGATTACTTCTATATTGGTGATGATGAAATTGAATAAAGAAGGGTAAGTCAGATCCTAAATTTGGACAGACAGAAGCAGTGACTATTAGGAAACAGACTTGAGATCACCAGGACTTCAGACAGACATTCAAAACCTGAACAGGGTCTCTTAAGACATTTTCTACTCAACTGCCAATCTAGGATCTATGCTAAGTAACCTCACAGATCTCCTCCAATGTGTGTCTCTAAATTTTAGATGAATCTATTTGATCAGATTTGTTCCCATAAAGGCAACATGAGTGCATGTCAACCAATGTGCGGCACTAGAAGTTCAGTTGCTAAAGTTCATGCTGCTTTAATGCCTGTGTCCTTCAAGGACCGTCTTCTAGGGCACCATTCTAAAGGAAACTTCCCAGCCAGAACCTGCACAATGCCGGGTTTGGTCTCACACACCCCCACTTCTGTTTCCTGACAAAGACACATCACCAGATGTAAATATGCTTCAAAAGCTCACTAGCGGTCACTTCATATCTAATCAAAGGGTTTTGGAGCCTAATTAAATTCCTAATTATTAAAACAGAAAGAGGTTAGGTGAGATGGGAAATGGTGAGAAATTCACCAGGCACCAAGTCTAAGTATTCACCTGATTGAATACCCAGAGCCCATGTGGTAGATGACAGAAGCCAACTCCCACAAGCTGGCCTCTGATAGCCACGTGTGTGGCATAGTATCCCCCAAATGCACAAAATAAAATGAATTCTTAAAAATATAAAGACAAAGAGAAACCATCATTCAAACAAGAGTCAGAATGTCTTACATTTATACATGTGTATATTGACAAAGAAAGTCATATATAAGTGACAGAAATAAATAAACTGATTTATGAACATCATCATTTGTAGTATGAGGCAAGCAGGCTGTGTCCCACCACCCAGCAGCTTAACTCTGAAATAACCACACAGAAATTGTATTAATTAAATTACTGCCTGGCCCATTATCTCTATTGGCTAACTCTCACATCTTGATTTAACCCATTTATATTCATCTGTATCGCCACTTGACTGTGGCTTACCGGCAGGAGTCTATCCAGCGTCCCTCTCGGGCAGGAGAACCAGAGCTTCTGCCTGTCTCTGCTTTCTCCTTCCCAGAATTCTGTTCTGTCTTCCCCACCTACCAGAGTTCTGCTCTATCAACTAGGCCATGGCAGTTTCTTTAATAACCAATGAAAGCAACATAAATACAGAAGGGCCTCCTTCACCAATCATTACTTGATTCACAAACCTAAACGTTCCTTTTCAGTACATTTTGACAGGATTTTTTTTTCTCACAAGGACATGATTCTATACATAAAACATTTAAATGCACTTAGATTATCCAAGAGGAATATAATGCTGTGAAGAATAATATTGATTGAGGAGAAATAATTGGAATTATTTGGCCTGAATTTTAAAAAATGTAGTTATTACCTACACTCAGTCTAGTGCCAAGCCCTCTTTTCTTTCTGTTGTGTTAGTAGGAACTTTCCATACTGAATTATTAAATGATCTTTGAAGCTGGCTACAGTTCATAGAACTGTGACAGCCTGATGCGTCTCAGTGCTGTGAACTGTTACCGAAAGACTAAACATCCTTGACAGCCTAATAAAAAATTAATTGTGCTCCTTCCATTGGAGAGGATGAACCCCTGCCTGGGCCTGTTAAATGCAGGATTTCTGAGTTCTCAATTTCATCTCTCTTGCAGAGGGCAAACTAGAAGTTTCTCATACGGATTAAATAGCACATACAACATCTCAGGCCAGTCCTGGCAAACACTTTATACTTCAGTTCCTGTCAGTGGCTGAGGACTTTGCTTTCTTTGCCTCTTAAATGTCAGTACATCTTTAGAGAACAGAAGCTAGAGTGCAAGATGGAGGGATGTTAGAACTCTCAACTATGAGGGAACCTATTTAGGCCATATTTGACTCAGACAGGAAAGGCCAAGTTCCTTCCCCTATTGAACCTCTATTTCTTTAAACATGAAAGCAAATCAATCCTGTCTAGATCTGCCTCCCAACTATGATTAAAGAAAACTTTGAAAAAAAAGATAAGAAAATGTACTTTTTGAACCACTTAATCTAGTAGGTATTCAATTAAACCTTAATTTACCGTGCTGATTAGAAAGTCTCAGGATAACATGTGCTCCCTAAAATTCCACTACTTTCCCCCAAAGCAGCAGATCACATCACTGCATAGCGAGTCCTCAATATCAGCTACAAACACATGCTCGGGAGGTAGACTGCTCAGAATTAAATCAGAAAATTTGCAGCTGGATACACTAGAAAACTAGGCAATAAGCTATGATGTATATACACAGAGAGAGAGAGGAAAAGCATGAGATCAATGAAAGACATTTTTCTCTTTCCTTTTAATTAACTTAGTAGAATCAAGTATTCTATCCATCTTGCACAAGAGAAGCAGTTTTCATCATGAAAAACTTAATTTTATGGAGACAGAATAAGTAGAGAGTGCACAGAACACAGTGCCTTTCCCTCCTTTCATCAGAAGCACAATAAATCCCCAGCTGTGGAATTTTTTTTTGCCTGTATCACCATAACATGTAATTATGACTTTCAGCAAATCTCTAGAATTGAGAATACTTTTACTGTTAAAGGAAGGTTCTTGTGGGGAGGGCATAGACATAGACTGCTATCTGTACTTGCCACAGAGAATGATATTTTTAAAAATATCTGCTCCTCTTGGCGTCTCTTGGCAGGTTGACCTTTCCCTACTGTCATTTATCTTACAGGGGCACACTGTTCATAGACAGCCTGGCTGTCACAAAGCTGTGTCAGAGAATCAGAAAAGAAGAGGGGCCAGCAATCAAAACCCACAGGTAAGATGCATTTTTCATTTTGTTCAAGGTAACATTGAGGAGGGAATCAAAAGACAACAGAAATGCCAAAGGGTGCTTTATAACTTTTTACACAGCCTACCCTGAGTCGCTAAACCTCATGGTAGCAAGCCCCATGTGCTGATAAACGGGCACAGAATGAAATCTTCCCTAGGTTGAAATGCGATGCTGTTGCTATCAGTTTATGCTGTGAGTGTAAAATGCTTGACACTAAGAGCTGAAAGGTCTACTTGGGCATAGAAGAATTAGAATCACTCACTGAACACTAGTGTGAGTCTGAACAGTCTTACTTATGGAACCCTTAGCAACATTTACATCAACCTCAGCAGACGTTGGACTGACTGCCATGCCGCTCACTCCAGTTTGTGTTCGTCTCCCAATTGAAAAGAGAATCCAAAAGTAACAGCCTCGAAGGGTTCAGAGAACTGAATGAGAAAGTAGGTATGGAAATCCCCATTTGATGTTTTCATATGGATGTGTGGTCCTGTTTCCTACTGCTAATACCAATGCTAAACTGAATCCATGCCTAAGGCACACACAGTGTGGGTTGGGCTTCAACAGTCTGGAGGCCTTCAAATATGTTCAGGCCCCACCTCAGATGAATCTCCATTCTGACTCCTGAGGCATCTTGGTAGCAGTATTATCTCAAGACATTGAGTCAGTTGTACACAAAACGATGGATATTTACCATCTTAGGTGTTTCCTAGAATTATTAAAGGAGAAAAATTAAAAATTAAGTTATATTCAGGTTTGCCATCATTATTACTATCATACCATCATTGGATAAGAGAATTGGAAACTCTTATGAAGACATATGGGGGGGGTTCAGGATCGAAGGTGAACGGTTGTGGGAAAGAAAAGTAAATACAAACCTCCTACTGAGGTGACAAACTTCCTACTGAGATGACATTTAAAACAAGAAAAGAATGACACTAGGAAAAATGAGACAAACAGATATAGATGAGACGTGTGGTGGTTGGGAAAACAGGAAATGCAAAATTAGAGACAATAGAATGAAGAATCTTAGGGTGGCTGCAGGCACAGTATATGAATAGACCAACAGTAAAGAAAGAAAGAACAGAAAAGTAATAAGATAATTTTGCATTTAATTCTAGGTTTAATGGGGAGGCAGAACAGGCTGAGAAAAAGAAAATCATATTCAACTTTAGGCATACTAAATGCTAAGGAAGACATTCCAATTGAAGCAAAACTGCAGACAAGAATTTGGATGTTAGTACATCATCTTCCATTAATTGGCTCTAATAATGAGCCAATATTCCAAGTACAATTTTTGTCACTGCTAAAACTGAGTTTGGTGTGACCGACCATTCTTTTTTCATTATCTTGTGCTTCACTGAACATGCCATGCATTTGCAGAAATGACTCCTTCTGCATGCATGCCCTTCTCCATTCTGCCTCTTCTCTCAGCTGAGGATTGTCTCTGGTTTGTGCCACCTCGCCAGAGAAGGTCACTCACCCTCCTCCATTTCTCTAGGACTCTTATTTTCTACTTTATACCCCACTGTGCCATCGCCATCTGTTTCAAAACTGCCTGCCATACTGACTGTAGAGTTGTTTATGGTCATGCCCATGCCAAGCCCATCACTGCATGGCCAGAGACTATCAAACTGCACCCTAGGCTTCAAATCCTGCTTAAATGAATGAGAGAATCTCACATCTCAATCTTAAGTCAGTTTGATTGTTTTTCCTCTGTGTGTACTAAATACATATATGGTCTCCTTGCTACATAATTAATCATACACTCTATTCTGTAAACTGATGAATGCTCCAACATAAAGATATCATCAGGACATACTTGTAACTTAAATATTTTGCAACAATTCTCTAGAATTACATCCACATATTGATTTTTCACCCATGTTTTGCCATGCTTCAAAACATAGATGAGTGGTTGGGTATTTTTAGTATGTTATGTCTGGAACTAAATGGGCAGAGTAACAGGCATTAAAGTGTTAGGAGCCTCCTCCCCGATCAGTGCAATGTTGTGGCTAAATCTATGGTGCAAGGGGGACATTTCTTTCACCTCTGAACTATACTGACTCCACAAGGCCATGCTATTCCTGTTATGTTTGTGAATTCTGAAAGATCAATAGACCCTGTTAATCTTGCCACTAAACCCAATTAAGGGACAAAAGAATAAGCACCAAAAGAGCCTCTCCAGTCATTCTTTCTATTCTAGCATGAAGGGAACAGCAACTGCAATCTTGGTGATATTTTCAGGGCAGCTGAGTCTTTGTAAATAAGTTGTTTTAATTCTTGATCCATTGATATTTTCTTCTTTGAATATTTTCTAATATAAACAGTAGTTGAGTAATCAAAGACTCAAAAAAGCATGAGAATCCTGTCAATAAAAATATCCTCGAAAGTGGAAAAGGAAAAACGTACTTCTCCCAACTTAAAATATGTTTACTGTCAAGCATAGATATGTGTAAAAACATTTTACCTAGATTTTGCTGTCACACTTGAAAAATATTCCTTTTAAATAAGTACTGCATGCATCATTGTCTGGAGCTATTCAACAGAGTCCTTTGTAATATATCAAGGTGTGAATAGATTCAATATGACCAACAATTCCAGTTACTCCCTATTGCTGTCAGAGTCCATATCTCAATTCCATTTCTAGGTCCAGTCAGCCCTCTCTAGGGCCTCTTAGCACAGCGCGCCAGGTGTGTCATAGACACAGCTGTGTGTCACAAAAATATGTGTTCAATTAATCCTGGAATGAATTTAGCACCCAGAAAATGCAAGTGGAAGAATCTCCCTTGGCTTGTTCTGTCTTAATGTACTACTAAAGTAAATTAATTGTTTGCTAAATTAATAAAGTCACTAGGCTTTATTTTTAAGGCTAAGAAACATATATATTTTTTATTATAGAGCGAAAATGAGGCATGAGAAGGCTATTATTCTTTTTGATGCTAGATCTGAATGCTAATGTAGAGTTATGCATAAAGAAATGAAGTGTACTTTGATTCAAATTTCTCTGTTTTTATTATTGTGTGTTTGTCAATTGTGCACATTAGTGTTCAGGTTCCCGAACAGTTGTCAATTTGGCAATCAGAAGATAATTTGCAGGGGTCAGTTATTTCCTACTACCACTGGTCAAGGATTGAATTCAGGTTGCCAGCCTTTTCCATTGATCCACATTTCAAGCCAATGATGTTTGTTTTTCCTCACTGTCTTAGTGGCCCAAGAACACAAAGCCGGCATTTGCACAATCCACTGGGAGCCTTGTGTTATATATTCAGTTCACAGTGAAACATAGAAGAGGGGTTGGTGCGTTTAGAAGTCTTCACAAACATTAACATCAAAGATAACTTATTTCTGTATGAATTTAACACTGCCTTAAATGTAAAAACATTCCTGATATAAATACATACATGATAAATATGTGCACAACATAGAAGTATATTAGATAGGTGGAAACGTCCCTGGAGTCTGCATCACCCAACCCCTAGCAAAAAGCACTGTGCCAATGCTGATGTAGTGATCTTGACTGATTTACATTATGAGTCATGTTGTTTAACTCTCTTTATGTATATGGCCAGTGAGATCAAATGAGCAAGGGACAGTTTTGGAAAAAGAGAAAACTAAGACTTTCCTCCTTATAGACTTGATCTTTAGTATATCTGCAGAAAAATGTTCTATACAAAGATGAACTTCGTGACTATAGCGACATTTCAGTGGTTATCTTATAAAAAATAATCTGTTCCACCAAGTTACTATAAAATCAGTATTTTACACATTAAGATTTGAATGCTAGGGAAAGTAGTGCATCTTGCATCATTGAATGGAGAAAAGATTCAATGCTCCATTTGGGACCTACTTGAATGCCTATCTGTTCCCCAGCACTGCTTGACAGAGAAGAAGACATCTTCTATCCGGAGAAGGACATCCCAGGCATTTCTGTCTACTCTTCAGTGTTTCCAAAAGAATTAAATTGACACATATAAAACTTTTAGGACTTCAGTTTAATTCTTGATTTTAAACAACAATAGAAACATTGGGCACAATGGGAAGAGGGAGGATTCTCCACCATAAGTGACCACGTGCTAAGGCAATCATGGGAAAGTTCACATGTAACATTTGGGTGACAAAGGTGGGAGAGGATACTGATGTTCACAGCAAGGTTTCTCTCTTACAGTCTGAAAAGCAGCCAGTGTTAGTAAAGGTGGCTGTCAGTGTGTGTTTAGTTAAAAAGTTATATAAAGTGTGCCAAATCCTCCCCATAAATGCAAGAGCATAGTGCTTTGATGCAGACTGTAGACATTTATAAGCAAGCATTGTACCTGCTACCTGAAAAAAGATTCAGCATGTACTTCTCAGAAACTTAATTTTCTCATATAATACCTGCCATGCCTTACTAGTTTCATTAAAGAATCGTGCCTAATCAGCTGACATTAGTAAGAACAAATAACTAGGTATGATGTTTTAAAACATCAGGCAATGAAGATGCTACAATCAAACGTGATGAAGGAACAAAAACCATTATCTCCTGCCTGATTACAGCTATGTCATTATAACAGATTAATTGGGACATGAAGCAGAGATTACATGGAGGCTGGGGTGAGCCAAAAGCAGAATGAAGTTTGTGCTATTAACACCTCATCTTTGGAAACTTACTCTCTAATAATATGACTTTATAAACTTTTGTTATTCTGTTCTCTAATTTCACTGAATAATTAAAATTAGATTAAACCTTCAATGTATAAACACTATACATTTTTAATTTCTGCATATGACCATAGGCTTGGAATCAGGTGACCACAGTGTATCTCAGAGTATAGTCACATTCTTTAAGAAAATAAGGTCCTGTTTGATGACACAGGGGTTAAAGTGCTTACTCCAAAACCTGAAGTCCTGAGTTCAGTCCCAGAAGCCTCATGGTGGAAGGATAGAACTGATATCCACAAGCTGTCCTCTGGCTACCACATAAGCACAATGGCACACATGCAGATATATGTACACACTACACATTTGAGACTAAAAATAAAATCACTGTTTATGAACTATTTTCATCTACTGTAAAATTAGGGTGTTAACATCTAGGGATGTAAGTCTATTTTTGACCAAATGGAAAGACTAAAAGGTTCTTGATAAGACTAGAGCACTCAGCTATCACAAAACAAATGATAAAATAATCATGACATCATCAATTGATCTATATTATTAACTTATAAGTTTGGAGAGGAACTAGAGTCTAAAGGTTTTTTTTAAATCTTTTTTTAATGATTTATTTCTCTTTATTTTATGTGCATTGGTGTGAAGGTATCAGATCCCCTGGAACTGGATCTTCAGACAGTTGTGAGCTGCCATGTGGGTGCTGGGAATTGAACTCGGGTCCTCTGGAAGAGCAGTCAGTGCTTTTAACTGCTGAGCCATTTCTCCAGCCCCTAGAGTCTAAAGGTTTACTAAACCTAAATCTATCATAATGTGAGAGAGCCCAAATTTGTTAAGCCTGAGCAACTTCAAATCACTTTGGTTATTTCTGTATCTGTGTCCCTTTGTGGTAGGCAATGATAGCTGCCTTCTCCATGGAATTCTTAGATGCTTTTTTACTACATATTCGTCAATGAAAAGATAAAAAAAAACAGTTCACAGTTGCCCCACAATGAGTTCAGAAAGCCCGGAACACAAACCAAACTCTGCTATAAGAAGGGCTCAGCATAGTGCCTTGCTAAGGAGATGACACAAAGCTCTCTCTAGGAAAGTCATCTCAAAAAAAAAAAAAAAATCTGTAGACAATGGAACATGACAGAAGAAAAGGGGTAATGTCAGCCATAGTTATAAAATGGACTGAGTAGTAATCTTATTCTAATGAGAAACAATAAACATTAAAATTGTGTGCACTCATATGTCTCTGTGTGTGGTATATGTGTGTGCATGTGTGTGTCTTCATGGGTGTGTTTGTGCATGTATATAGTCTATTGTACCATGAAACTAAGAAGCAAAGCTAAACCAAACTCAAGTCCTATACCATCTCTATTTTTCCCTCTGCTACTCTGCTACTATTTCATACAAACATTTATGTTTGCAGAAACAACTTAAGTTCAACAATTCTTTCCACCTGGGACCACTTTTAATTGTTTTTCTCTTTTCGTTTTTTTTTTTATAGACTTGTCTCCTTTTAATTTATGCCATTATTTTGTCTATTTCATCTTAATTCCCTTTCCCTCCATAATCAGATATTATTCCTTTGAGATTTACTTGGGTTATTTCGCATATCACAGTTTACTGTCTTCTCTAGGGACATGATTTATGCCATCTTCCAAACATAAGCAAATAATGTAAATGAGGATGGGTTTCCCAGAATATCTCCATGGAGACTAGGGTGAGCTTTATTTCACTTGATGTCCTAATATACATTGTCCTGACCTTGAGCCATTGGGCCATTCCATTTACAATATGAACTCTGCATCTGATTTTCAAATTATTTCATCTGCATGTTTAACATAGCTCTGAGGAAACGTCCTTATAGCAAATGGACTATAGCTGGTTTTACAAATGAACATGATTAAAATTTAAAATTATTCATTAATACATAAGTGCTTATTATATATAAAAGTTCAAAAAATTAAATATTCACAAATATAGCTCATTTTACAAAACCATGGACTCAGAATTGTCTAAGCCAAATAATCTTGGCACTTACAACCATACAAGCTTAGTTATTTCTGAAGTGAGGGTGTAGTGATGTGAAACAGCACTCTTTGATTTGTTTTGATTTGTTTTGTTGTTTTTAACACCAGAAAATCCTGGAGATGAGTTACAGCAACCACAACTCTTATTTACAGTGCATGTCTACTGCTAATGTCTTTAATGACTTAAACAGTGATCTGTAATGCTATCTAATGTATGAGCAAGGATAAGATTTACGTCTTCTTAAGTCACTGACTTGATTCACATTCATCAAATAATTTAATAAATTCCTTCATACTCCTGATTATTCAAAGCAAAAACAAGTTTTTGTTTCTGTAGCTCAAGAAGGTCTCTATAATAAAATATAATGATTCACACTGTGGTGGAGTGTTTACGTATATGTAAACATGCTTCTTGATTTGACACATGTTTACGCACATTTTATTGATCATTACAGATTATATTACAAGATTAATGGGAATATGAATGTTGAGAAAACAACAAGCATTACAATTGAAATCATATTTTGATTTTTCTGAGGTTTTTTTTTATAAAAGTTAGTGGGCCATTAAATTGAACAGGGAAAAATAATAGAGTTCATTACATGGAGTATTCTACTTTGCCACAGCTGGAGCTTGCACTGCACACTTTTCAGAAACACGCACCGGAGCAAAGTTGAAGAAATACATATTATTCAAAAGGAAATCACTTCTCCCATGAGGGGATCTTCAAGGTCCTTGGGAGGTCTTGGGAGTATAAAAACTGGTGAGGTATCTCTATGTGTAGGCAGAGACTGCTTGTTCATTTCCAAGCTGCTGGGATGCAAATAATCACACAAAACTACATTAACTACAACATTGCTTAGCCAATAGTTTAGGCATACTTTTAGCTAACTCTTACAACTTAAATTAACCCATAATTCCTGTCTGTGTTAGCCATGTGTCTTGGTTTCTTTTATCAGAGAGGCATTCTCATTCTGCTTCCTCTGCATCTGGGAGATGACGGCCAACTGAGCGTTTTTCCAGAATTCTGATCTCTGCCTATACTTACTGCCTAGCTATGGCCAATCAGCATTTTATTAAACCAATACAAGTGACAAATCTTTACAGAGTACAAGACCATTGTCCCACAGTATCTATGCTGCTCTTTATTCAACATGAGCAGTAAACTGCAGGAAATGGATAGTTTTTGTTTCAGCACATTTCCCTTATATGAAAGGGGAAGGGCAAAACAGAGAAGGGAAGTAATAATCGAGACAGTGTGCCTGTTCTAATGGGAGCTCACCAAATCCAGCTGGACCGGGACTGAATGAGCATGCCATCAAACTGAACTCTCTGAATGTGGCTAACAATGGGGGCTGACTGAGAAGCCACTGATAAAGGCACTGGGACTTGTTTCTACTGCACGTGCTGGCTTTTTGGGACCCTAGTCTATTTGGATGCAAAGCTTCCTAGGCCTGGATGTATGGGGGGGGGAGGGCCTTGGACTTCCCACAGGGCAGGATTCCCTGCCCTTTCTTAAGAAGGGAGGGGGAAGGAGGAGGGTGAGTGGGGAAGTGGGAGTGGAATGAGAGGAGGGGAGGAAGTGTAAATTTTTGAATAGAAAAAATAAAAAATGAAAAATAGAAGGCATAGAAGACATAGAATTAGTTTCCTTGGAAACACTGAAACAGGAATGTCTGTTGGCTTTCATCACTAAGCCCAAAGATGAAATGGGCACATCAAACAATTCCTATGGTTCATCTTTGGCACAAAATGATTCAATTTTTTGAAAGTTGTTTAATTAGAAAATCATCAGAGACATCTGCTTACTGGCTATGTATATTTTGGGAGCTGGGTCAATTTAATGAACACTCTGTTTATTACTGAGAAAATAGAAGACTAAAAGAATAAAGAATCAAATGTGAATGTTTTTGTATTCAGAATTATGACTCTGGGGAAAATGCGAGCCATCATTATCAGAGCTCTCGCTGTTTGAGGGAAATGATGTGACGTGACACACGTGTCACAGCATTCAGTGTTTGATTCTGGCCTTCTGTGGTCATTTTGGGAGAGGGTTGCCTGCAGGAATGCTGTAATAATTTATTCTCATTTACTTATGAACAAGATTCCCTTGAGAATTAAAACTTCGGGCTAGTTCTCGGAACCTCTGTGTCAAAGACGAGGTCTGGATATGACTGAGTCTGGTAATTACCACAGCACATTGAATTTCTTCTTGTAATTAATTTCAGTTTTGAAAACCAACCAAACAACAAACAAACCATCTGCTCTTCAATTCAAAGTGAAGAGATAAACTTCTCCCCATCTTCCTGTCTCCGCGAATGTCCTTGCTGAGGTGTCAGCCTTCTAGCCACCATGTCAGCAATCATGAAAACCAGTGTGGAAGAGCCACTTTTTTCTCTATGCAAAAGAGAGAAAATTTTGGTTTACTAACTTAACTTTTCAGAAGTTGATAACTCCTAGGATACACAAGAATGCAATCTGTGAAGGTTATAGGCTGTGTAAGACATTCA